>NC_064624.1:67029753-67332253 GCF_023898315.1 Schistocerca nitens
ACTTCTGTGTAGTGAACCCTGTATTAGCTTGAACTGTAGCAGTTGTGTTGAGAGAAAGGTTGCAATTATTATGTTCAAGTTAGCTGGCGCAAAATGGCTAGCTCTTCTCACACAGTTCTTTCTGAGGAAGAGACAGTGGAACATTTAGAGGAATGTCCAAGTGAACACAAGAGTGACAATCATTTTTCTGACGACAGTGATTCATTTGTAAACAATTCAAGTGAAATGACAATGGAAACAGTCCACCCAGAACAGCTTGAAAAAGTAGCACACAATGGAAGGGTTTATATTGCGATGCTTATGTAAATATATTTGAATTAAAGCACTCTTTTTGTTTTAATGTATGCCCTGATTGTTGGCCACACTAGTTTCACAAAGAGACTCATGCAGTCCAGGTGGCTATGATTTAAATAAGAGTGCATGGGGATGCCCTGTGTCTGCATTAAAGAGTACTTAGGGTTACTGTGAAACACTTGGCTAGACAACAGCAATGTGTGGTTCTGTTGGTAACTTTGTCTCTGCAATAGTTGAGATGCACCTTCAAGTTTTGTTTGTATTACAGCTTCGACTTTCTGTCTATAACGACAATATGAGACAGAAGTAATGTAACAGTGAAATTGTCTTTTTCTCTGTGTAGTATTTACAAACATAGCTTATGATCCTGTGTTCTTAATTCGTTATATTTTCATTTTGCCATTAATGCTTTTCAATTTATGCAGGTCTTAACCTCTGCAAATGATTCTCTTGATGTATGTGACCCACTGAGTGTAACAGATGATGAGGTAAGCTACATATTACAGTTATCTACATAAATTAAAGGTATAATCTTATTTTTTGCTCTGTGCTACCACTTAATTCTTTACATAGTGAATAAATTTGTATTGAGGACACATGTATTGACAGCAACAATATAGGATAATTTGAAACCATGGAAGTACAAATATTCATGTGTTGTGCATGCAAACACGACTGATAAAGACCCAAAAAGTCTTCATGAGCTATGACATAACCATTTTGTTATGATTGTGAATAAATAACTGTGTAAACATTTGTAAAATATCAGTTAAATTTGTAATTTTTGTTTGAGTTCGCATTGAATGTATCAAAGCGAAGGAAATTATTGCTGAGAAAGTTGTATATTTCAGATACAAGGATTCAGAACTACCCATTTGCTTGTTAGCACAATAATGGGTTCCACAGTAAATGTGTATTGAATATTCCATAGGAAAGAGATGGAATACAGTATAGCAAGATTTACTTTAGGAGACTATTGCTGGTGCTGTCTCAGATGTACACATACATCTGTATGTTTTAAAATTTAAAAATCTGTGAAAATCCTGTAGCTTATGAAAACCCTGTGTAGGTTGATGACAGAAGTGGCTTTAGTTTCCCTCCACTTCTTCAATCCCAGAACAATGGAACTAGGATGCTTTTACAATCTTGGTAGAGCTTACTTTGGTAGAATATTAATAGTACTATATTATGCATCAGTAAGAAGCTCTTGGAATGTACACGGTAAAGTAGCGCCCATGTTTGGAAAATAAACGAAAATCTTCACTTACTGTTGTATTTAGCAAGAAGATGAGAAAATGGAGGAAAATAATACATTAAGTTATTAGAATCTAGTGGAAAAGAGAAAGAGTAATAGTTAACTAAACACCACTCTCATTCCTCTACATAAAAGAAATCTATGATAAGTTTATTATGATGGCTATCTTGGCAGCAGCTGTATATAACCTGCAGTAGTTTAAAAGAAAAATGCCTTTAGCATGCTGCATATTAATTTTTTGTGCACCCAAAAAAGATGATTAATGTACAGCACACAAAGGGCAGTTCACTTTTAAGCTACTGCAAAATAATTATGTTTATAAACTTAGGAAAACAAATCCAGTCCCAATAAGGTGAAACTCTGGGTCCATGACGTAATACTTTTTTGGATATTTTCTCTATGTTTCGTATGTAGGCTAGTATTATTTCAATAAGAAACACTTCATCTAATGCAGTTTCTTTACCACTGCTTGTGGAATGGAAGTAAACATTCAACAGCAAAAAATTGTATATTGAAAAATCGTACTGACATTCTATTGTGGAAAGAACTTTCTGCTGACTTGAGCACTTCAATAACTCAGTTAATTCTGATAACCATTAACTCACATGATGCAAAGAAAATATAAACTGTGGGACTACTACAGTTACACTTCACTGGTGGCACCTGCATACAAGGATGCCAGGTCATATCACTAACACTAACGACTGGGACACAACTTCCACTGCTACTGCAGTGTTGATGAGACGCAATAGTTACTGCAGTGGTAGTACTTTGATGTTGAACCGTGCTCTTCCTCTGCATTTGGGTCTCTAGGAGAGTGTAATCATGCTTCACTTTGTAACAAATGTTTCCAGTAATTCAGATGACAACATTTTATGTGTGTTATATAATGTGTTCTTTGATGTTTTCAATAAAAATGGTTGACAACAATGTTGATTTACATCAGAGGAAATCTGTCATACTGATAACCTAGAAAACAAAAATGGGAATATATGAGTCATTTGGGTTCACTTTAGCTTTTCTGAGTTTAGCTTCACTGAGGAACTCAGAGAAGTTTGTGATAACCAGTGGGTTCGAAAATTAAGAAATATTTTCTTCCACATACAGTGAGAACAGAAAAGTTTCCACTCTACTTTTGATATACTGTCCATTATTAAGATAGCTAGCAGCAGTATTTCTGCACAGTAAAGTTTTACAAAGGTAAAAAGAAAAAAGCTTTTAGGGACAGCTTCTCAGACTTATAATATGTTAAACATCATTTCATTTTATGAGATGTAGTGTCATGAATATAGCACCACATATTTTTTATGGTGAAAACTCAAACACTGGTATTAAGTTACTAAGTTTGGCTAATTTCCTAAGATGTTAATGAAATGCTTTGCATAATGAGCTACCTACTAAACTGTACTTATGTTGTGAAGAGTTTTTCTGCATTTTTGTCGTTTCCCAATTCCTTATGAACAACACAGTAGCTGCAGTTGATGCAAAGGTAGCGTGATTAATAGAACGCGTATTGTAACTTTAGGAAAAAGTGTGTGTGTGTGTGTGTGTGTGTGTGTGTGTGTGTGTGTGTGTGTGTGTGTGTGTGTCAATATATTACCCAGGCTGGAGAATTCAGCTTGTGAAATAGATCCAGTAGCAAAGGGCTTTATGGGAAATATTGCAGTGCACTATACAACCTTCCTCCATGGTATCAGGATGCTTGAAAGGAAGAGACTCGTATTACTGTGGGGAAACTATGGATGAATGTGAGGGGAACTAGCAGTCAGTGTACAATACATGATTCAGTCCCTTCAAACACTTAAGTTGTATGCCTCCTAGTAGTCCAGATGGGATACATTTGTTGGAATTAATTTATTTAGTGATATCTCTTAAAGATCCATATCAATGTATTTTTTGTCAAATTGTCACCATTTAACAAATTGAGGCATTAAGTCATAGTCTCCATTTTTGCCATATTTTATTGATCTCAGAAATCTACAAATCCTTTGTTGCATTTATTTTTTATAGTTTGGAACAATCTGCACGTCAGTGTTAGTATCTGGCCATTTCTCTGGCTAGTCAGCCACATATATGACTATCCTCTCTAAAAATTGATAATTTCCCTGTGGCACTTAAGGTAACCCTTGACAAATATGCATGCACTGGAAGTTCACAATGGGACTGTTAGGTGTATCAGTTAGTTTTTCAATACTTTGTTCTTTGTATTGAATTTTTCTTCAGTAACATATTTTTGTTGCAGGAATGGAATGATATCTTATTTCCTATTATGACTGACTTGATTTACCAAACATAGTCATCTTGGGGAACCTCTCTCTCTTCTTCCTCATTCCATTTGATTTCCTCATCATTCATTACAGAAATAAAACTAATAAAAGATAGAAATCATTTGCTAATCTTCATGTAAGATAATGTTGCCAAATGTAGCTGACAGTCACTGGATCTTCAGTGTTTGATGTATCTACCTCTACATGAGTTTTGCATCTCAAAATGTTTACAAAGCTGGAAATAGGCAGGCTCCAGACAGGAAGTTACAACTTGACATTTTAATAATTTATGCAGCAAGAGTGATGTAGCTCCCAAAATATGAAATGAAGCTTAAACAGACTGATGAAAGATGCAATTATGTAACAATGGTACTTACTCAAACAGAAGCAGATATTGAAGAAAAAGAAGACGAAAGTTTCAAGTGTAATAGGACCATGACAGAAATAAAAACATTTGTAAATTTCTTTGAGAATGTATTACACAGCCCAGTCACATCAATGCGATTATCACCTGCCTTCAATATCAGCACTAACCACTCACAGATGGCAGATGATGGCACAAGCAGTGCAGAGTGTATAAAATATTTTGGGAGGTCACGGAAGAAACTCCAGTCATTGTAATGCAAAAACAGAGTGATTTATCTGACATACAAAAGGGCATGATCATTGGCTTTCAGGCCAAGGGTTGAAGCATTTCTGAAATTGCTATGTTTGGAAACTGTTCACACACCACCATTGCTAAAGTATGCAGTGCATGGCTACATGATGCTACCCAAAACCAATGCTGTGACAACTGTGATGCACCATGGGCTATAGATGACAGGAGTGAACGATGTCTGCAGAGATGTGAATGAGCCAGTAGACTTGCAACTGTTAAGAAATTGTGTACTGTGGTGAACCGAGGGACTACCAATATTGTGTCCTCAATGACAATTCACCAAATGTTGCTGTGTATGGGCCACCACAGCAGGTGTCTGATTCAAGCAGCTGTGTTGACAGCTATCATCAGCAATGAAGGCTGGAATTTCCCACACTAGTACCAGAGCTGATGTTCACTGAGTGGCGATAGATGCCCTTATCAGATGAATCACATTTTGTTCTCTGTTGGACGGATGGCCATTGGCATGTACAGCAACAAAATATCAGACAGTAAACACCCTGCAACAATTGGAGCGTTACGGTCTGGGGAATGTTTTCATGGCATCCCCTGGGTTCTCATCATCCTGAAAGGTGCAGTGGATCAACACAAGTATGCAGCTGTTGTTAGTGCAGTTTATTTTTGCTTGGCATGAAGGCATGTACCAACAAGACAATGCAACATGTCGCATGGCTCACAGTATACATTCATTGTTCAAAGAGCGGCAATACGAGTTTACCAAACCACCCCTCCCCCCCCCCTGGATTTAATCCTGATTGAGAATCAGTGGTACCAACTGGACCAGGCTGTTCACTCCTCGGATACTCAACCTAGAAACCTAGTGCACCTGGCCATGGCATTGGAGTTGACATGGCTCCACATCCCTCTCAGTACCTCACAGAAACTTATTGACCTTCTTCCTGCATGTCTCATAGAACTCCACAATCAAAAGCTAATTATTCAGGCTTTTAACTGGCGGTCACAATATGACTGGACAGTGTATAAGAAAATGCAGTGAAATTATGACTAATTTAATAATTCAAACCAATAGATCTATGAAGAACTCAAAACAGAAACTTGTAATGAATACACACAACTTGCAGTCAGTTGGAATGATATACAGGATGTAACTAACAACACAGAGGTAGTTCTACAAACATTCCAAGATTTCTTTAAATTTTAAAGTGGTTCAGACACCCCACTCAAAATAATAGTGTTCTGGCAGTAACACCAGATGAAGTGTAATGTGACAAAATTCAGAGTCAGTGATATTTAATAAACTATTGTGAAGTGGATTCCTTTTAACAAAATGGTACAGACTTTCTCATGTTTCATGTTCCTAGGTAAAAATCTGATGATGGTACCCGCTGACTGACATTAGGTCAGTGAATAAATATTAATCTTGAGTTTTTCATGAAGGTCAATGGTCACGATCCATTTTCTGTCTAAATGTCATTTCACAGTGGGGTTTAATAGAATGTCACATTATGAGACAACTCACAGTAGAGGTATGTTCACAGTAAATGAAACATCAACTACATCTCATGTGGCACTACAAAGACTAAATGTTTAATTTTCTATTAGAGGGCCCTTCATATTTATCAAAATTTGCAATATAGTTTTAACATGAAGGGACAAGAGGTGGTAGTTGAAATTCATTGCTGGAGCATGTCTCACAATTGGTATGCTTGACGAAAATAATAAGAGCATTTCTACTTACTGCTGGAAACCTGGAGGAATAGCTAAAGTGTCATAGAAGCTTTCCTAAATGTCAATATCTCTTTGCTCCAGAATATATAACAACAGCAAGAGCAATAATACTTCCAAGATTATTCATATTGCCCTTTTGCTTTGTTCTTGGCTTTCGTTTTCTTGCTAATTGCTTAGTAACAAGGACAAACATTTTTTATCCTTCAATGTAATATTTTAACTATTGAAGCAATTTTATTAAGTCAAAGTTTTACCGAATGACTATTTATGTTCTTATTTATTCCCTGTGTAGGGTGTTACTTCACCCATGTATTGTAAAACCTAAAGTTAATGCAACCTTCACAGTATCCCACAAAAATTAAGCTAACATCAAAATAAAAATTAAATACACATCCAAGCACAAAAATCTACCATGATAACAAGAACATGTTGATAACAGGTTACTCATCATTTTAGCAAACAATATCACTGCCCTTTCCATGTTGAATCTTCCCTCATTGACTTTAGTATTCTGTTCCATTGATGGGTCGTTCGTAATGTATGCAGAATATTTTGGTGTTATGTAATCTACAGTGTCAATTGGGCTTTAAGGTTTAATAATAGATATTCTAAATGTAATGGCATTGACCTTGAGATACGACAAGAGAAAGAGGTGCCAAGAATTGTAGAAAATTCAGGACCTACATAAAATTGCTAAGCGAGCTGGAGCCTTCTAATCAATCATTTCTAAACCAGACTGGCAGAGCAAAAGAAAATAGCAAAAGGAAAGCTGAAGTTTTAAACTTTACATTTATAAGACAGGTGTTCAATAGGTAATGCAACACTGTTTTTCTTAAAGCAGATTGGTTTTATTCATGATTCCAGTAGACCATATTATTCCACACTCTTTTGGCTACAAAATCCTATTTTTCAATGTAGCCTCTGTTCAATGGGACGGCCTTGCATCACCTCACTGGAAGGGCCTGTATGCCTGCATGATACCACTCCACTGGTTGACAGTGCGAACAGCTTGCTGCAACAGTAATCTCCCCATCGCCCACTTACTGCATTTGACAGAGTGCATCCTTCACTGAGTCAAATAGATGGAAGTCAGAAGCTGTGGGAACTGAGTTGTAGGGTGGATGAGGTAGAATAATTCTATGAAGTTTTGCAAGCTTCTCTAGTTGCCTCACCCAATGACTTGACATGTCTCTCTTCACCGCCAGGTCTCTGTAGACATTCTGCAAGCACCAATGAATGTTCACGATGCTCTGGTTTCCTGCAAAAAGTGCCTCAATGACAGCTCTTAATCCACTTCCATTACAGACGCCATTTTGAAGGTTACATATAGTGCTGCCATCTATCAGAACTTCATGAAACGAAAGAGGCTGAAGCAGGAATATTTCACAATGTCCCACAACAAATTTTGCAGATTTTCTACTGAAATTGGCTGAGAAAAAACTTGTTGCATTAAGTATTTAATGCTCCTTGTAAAATCACTCAGGCAGAAGGATCACATGGATCACACAAACATGCTACCATTTCATTTTGGTGTGATGACTCTCAGCATGCTCCAAATGTTGAAAAAAGTTAGAGAACACAAATGTGTAAGAAAAGCAGCCATATAACATTCAAATGCTGTAATAATACTGTACTGGTTGACACAGTTATGTAAATTAAATATCTAAGCTTAATATTACAGAGCAGTATGAAATGGAATGGGCATATGAAGTAGGTTGTAGGGAAGGCAAATGGTCAACTTTGATTTATTCTAGGTAAGTGTTGCTCATCCTTATAGGAGTCTGCACACAGATCACTTGTGTTACCCAGAACTAAGTACTGCTAGAATGTTTTGGATCCCCACTAGGTTGGATCAAAGGATTGCATCGCAGCACTTAAGAAGTGTGCAGCTAGATCTAATGCCAGTAGGTTCTTTCAATGCACAATCATAATGGAAATATTATGTTGACTCAAATAGGAATCCTTGAAGGGGAGAAGACACACTTTTCATGAAACACTGTTGACAAAGTGTAGAGAATTAGCCTTTGCACTAGACTGCAGAATGACTCTACAGACACCAGCATACAACTTGAGTGAAGACAGCGAACAGAAAGTTAAAGAAGTTATTGCTTGTAAGGAAATATATAGAGATTTGTTTTTGTCTTGCTCCATTTGCAAGTGAAACAGAGAAGATAGTGACAAACATTAGTACAAAGGCATTTTTCCACTTCAGGGGGTGAAATGTGTGTTGATGAAGGTAGATGGATCAAGAAAGTTATTTGCTGCAGTCAAAAGAAAAGAAAAGAATGGAAGGTGGGTATATAATATTGTAAACTTTTCAGGAATAAAATGTATGCATACACCTGAATGCTACAATGCATGGAAAAATCTAGGTGAGGCTTTGATTTGGCAGTAGAAGTTGAATGGGTGGTGGTGGTGGTGGTGGTGGTTGTTGTTGTTGTTGTTGTTGTTGTTGTTGTTGTGAGTTAGGACCTTTGAATTAGCTACATCTTTATATAAACCAACCATTTATTATGCTCTGAGGTCTCTAGTGTCACCTGGAAACTACAGAATTAAAATTTCTACTGGAGCTTCTTAGTGTTTGCTGAAGATTTTCTGCATCTGTTTGCTGAAGATTTTCTGCATCTGTTTGCTGAAGATTTTCTGCATCTGTTGAACTGTATATTTTCCCTACATTTCACTATTTTATTTTGTCACCAATGCTTGTAAAATACCTCATTCATTTGATGATCCCTTGTTGTGTGTAACGTTTCCTGCTTACTCAGGATAAATATATACATTAGAATATGTATTGCCCGTGGGTATAGCATAGAAACAGTGAGTGTAAACATGTAACAAGCCACAAAAAATTAAAATAATGCTTCAGATTTGCTGCATTCTGGAAAACTACTAGCTTAGAAACATATCTGTGTCGTCCTTCCCTGGTTTCACATTGCTGCATGTCTTTGCTAAATGTGTGAAGTAAGAAAGTGTCTTTACATGTGAAACATGTATTAAAGTGCTCAAGGCTGCAGTCAGGAGTGTCAACACCATTGTGTTCAAACTGAAAATTATTCCAATATGTTGGCCATAATTATGGGTTTCTGAATTCTCATTTGAATGAGAGTACACATCATTGTATTGTGTTTGTGACATGTAAATCTGTCTAAATCGATGGTGATTTGAATGTGGTACTTGTTCAGTGAGTTAATCATGTATGTGTACTCCTCCTTAAATTGTCATGGGTGATGCTTAAACTTAATGGAGCATATTATTGACACATAGATGAAATTCATCTCCAATCATATCTGAATGTACAAGTGTCTCATACACAGTGAGAACTCATTTGCCTCTGTGGATGCACTGAGTCATTTACTTTTTCTCACTCATTGACTTTTTTGCATGTATCTGTAATGAAGTACTCATTAGAAATATTCTCTGCATCTGCTGTTGTCTTTTTACCATACACTATAAGTATTTTTTTTATATATTATCAATAGGGAATATACCAGAAGTATCAGTTTTGCCTGAATAGTAGTATTTAGTTGTTGGTATTTTCTACTGCTTTACCTTTTTTAATTCATTCCCTAATAGTGTGATGAAATATTTCAGGAGGCAGCTTCAAAAAGATGTGCACGAGACAGTCCACGGTAACGTTTTTATTATTCATTGAATTATTTTTTAGAAGTTGTGGTTCTTATAATCTCATTGGGGAACTACATGCAACATACTGATTACTTGCTTACTTTGTTGTTCTATTGATAGCGAGACATCTTGTAAGGCAGTAGGCTGCATAATACATGTAAGTGTGGTTTTGACTCTTTATGTGCACCAGGGGAGAATATCAATAGTTCTATGCCATTTGCTTCTTAGGTAAGTCGGCAGTAAAATAAAATTAATGACATTACAAAATGTGAAATCTGCATCATTAGTTTTCTGATGAATGAGATTGGGATTCTTTTTAGCATGGAACACAGATGAAATCAATTGTATGACATTTTGATTGCTTCTGTTTTTCTTCTTTGAAATGTTAAGCAAAATTTTTGTAGAATGCAGTAACCAAATCTTTCCTTGTAACTAATTGGCAAACTTTTAGTCAGTGAATAACATAATTTTAAAAAATTAACAGTTCGTACAGAAGTTTCAGAGTAAGATTTACACTACTGGCCATTAAAATTGCTACACCAAGAAGAAATGCAGATGATAAACGGGTATTCATTGGACAAATATATTATACTAGAACTGACATGTGATTACATTTTCATGCGATTTGGGTGCATAGATCCTGGGAAATCGGTACCCAGAACAACCACCTCTGGTCGTAATAACAACCTTGATATGCCCGGGCATTGAGCTTGGATGGCATGTACAGGTACGATACCACAGTTCATCAAGAGTAGTGACTGGCGTATTGTGACGAGCCAGTTGTTTGGACATCATTGACCAGACGTATTCAGGTGGTGAGATGTGGAGAATGTGCTGGCCAGGGCAGCAGTTGAACATTTTATGTATCCAGAAAGGCCCGTACAGGACCTGCAACATGCGGTCATGCATTATCCTGCTGAAATGTAGGTTTTCGCAGGGATCGAATGAAGGGTAGAGCCACGGGTCGTAACACATCTGAAATGTAATGTCCACTGTTCAAAGTGCTGTCACTGTGAACAAGAGGTGACCGAGATGTGTAACCAATGGCACCCTGTACCATCATGCCGGGTGATACGCCAGTATGGCGATGACGAATACACGCTTTCATTGTGCGTTCACCGCGATGATGCCAAATGTGGATGCGACCATCATAATGCTGTAAACAGAACCTGGATTCATCTGAAAAAATGATGTTGTGCCATTCGTGCACCCAGGTTCGTCATTGAGTACACCATCATAGGCGCTCCTGTCTGTGATGCAGTGTCAATGGTAACCACAGCCATGGTCTCCGAGCTGCAAACATTGTCGAACTGTTCATGCAGATGGTTGTTTTGCAAATGTCTCCATCTGTTGACTCAGGGGTCGAGACATGGCTGCACGATCCGTTCCAGCCATGTGGATAAGATGCCTGTCATCTCGACTGGTAGTTATACGAGGCCATTGGAATCCAGCATGGCATTCCGTATTACCCTCCTGAACCCTCCGATTCCATATTCTGCTAACAGTCTTTGGATCTCGACCAACGCGAGCAGCAATGTCGCGATACGTTAAACTGCAATCGCGATAGGCTACAGTCAGATCTTTATCAAAGCCGGAAACATGATGGTACGCATTTCTCCTCCTTACACGAGGCATCACAACAACATTTCACCAGGCAACACCAGTCAACTGCTGTTTGTGTATGAGAAATTGGTTGGAAACTTTTTCCACATGTCAGCACGTTGTAGGTGTCACCATCCGCGCCAACCTTGTGTGAATGCTCTGAAAAGCTAATCATTTGCATATCACAGCATCTTCTTCCTGTCGATTAAATGTCGTGTCTGTAGCACGTCACCTTGGTGTAGCAGTTTTAATGGCCAGTAGTGTAATTCACTTGAGTCATTCACACAAATGATATAAAGTTGTAGTAGCTGCCTATTGATTTGGAGGTGAATGCACTATTAAGAGATATCCATGTCCTTCATATACAACACAAAAGTTGCAAAATAGAATTGCATGCATGGTCCAAGATGGCTGCCGAGTGAGATCACAGGTGTTTTCTTCATCCACTAAAAGAACTTATTTAAGAGGAAATAGTGTGAAATTTAGATTTTCTTTGTTCTGTATACTTGCTGTAGTGTCTGTTCTAGTCACACATCTGAATATTAGTGTCCCAGCAGAGATTGTTCTTGAAAAAACTTGTTCTTTAGCTGACGCCCTGATAATCGCAACATAACCCGAAATTTTGTGTGACAAACGCAAAACATTCTATTCAAGTTTTCTTGATAGTGCAAAATTATTTAAAAAAGATAGCTACTAGTCTCATCAGCTTCTATTGATGCAACAAAAGTGTAATTAAATGTTTCTAAATTGTTTTTAACTAACACATTTCGTATTGTTTACTAGTTATATAGACGCTATCTAGGGCAAAATTTTCCAAATTATAAATGCTTAAAAACCTGAACAAACACGTCTGATAACGTAAATTCTCTGAAAGCAAAGTAATTACAAATTCATTCTTCTGTCATTGAATCTGTAAATAGGTATAAAAAAAAACAACCACCGCACATAAGACCTTTGTGTTGTTTTTTGTTTACACTCAGACAATCTTGCATCCTTGACAAATTTAAAACATTCTTTAAACTTAATTATTCTTTTGAAACTCATCATGCGTGAGAAATGTGGTAAGTGTTATAGGGTAGTGAGTAGAGGGATTTGCTGCAATCTTGTAGGAAATATTTTCACTGGGGGGGGGGGGGGGGGGAGGTGCAGTGGGGATTTGGAGAACAGAAGAGGCTCTCTCCTGGAACTGCAGAGTATGCAGTAGGAACATTTTGATTGGGGAGCAGGAAAGGAAAATCTGTGCCCTTAGGGCACATTAGGAGGAAGCAAGGAAGGAACTGATAAGGATCAAGGGAGATACGTGAGAAGAGGTTGGTTGGGAACTAGCAGCTGTTAGGAGGATAGGAAGAAAGAAGATGCGATCTAACAGTTTTATCATCAACGCCAAAAATAAGTATCTACCATTGTGAGAGGTAAGTGGAGAAGAGCCTCAGGTAGCATGAGGACCAGGAAATGTGCAGCACACTTCAACTGAGGCCAAGAAGCCTAGGAATGTACAAAGTGTTAGGAAGAAGGAAGTGCTGCTGCTAGGTAGTAGCCATGGGCGAGGTGTAGGCTCTCTGTTACAGGAAAGTTTAGAGGCAGCGTACCAGGCCACCAGTATCTTCACGCCAAATGTAGGGATAAGTCATGTGATAGAGGACCTAGGGTCTTTATGTATGGACTTTACAAAAGAGGACCATGTAGTGATATTGGGTTGCGTGGGAAACAGTTTGGACAAGGATGGGGCATATGACATAGGACAAGATAGCTTCCCTGACACATGGCACCAACGTACACTGTGTTGAGCTGTTGCAGTGTCATGATCGAACACACCTTGATGTAGATGTGAGGCGAATCAATGTGGAGTTAGGGATGGCTCTGAGGACAGTGAACTTTGCTCATGTTTTTCTAGTGCCTGTCGGGACTATCAACAAATGGGGTTTCACTAGGCATGGCCTACACGTAAACAGGACTGTGAAGGGAAGATTGGTACAGTGGATTCATGAAAGTATAGGGGGTGGATCTCGGGCCACACATGGTCAAATACCTGTTGTCATAGGTAGGAAAAGTAGGTCTTTTTTTAGGATAAATCTAGACAACAGGTTTCCCTGCTTGAAGAGTATCTCCAGCAGTTTAAAAAAAATACTGAAACAGTCACTCACAAGGCAGATTTTAACACTTCAAATATCACACATACCAGATGTCACAAAGAAAAACAAACCATTGGAAAGGTTAACATGGGGCATTTCACAGACTTAACAATCCTCCATCAAAACATGCAATCATGAAAGAATAAAATAAAATGATTAGAAGTTGAGCTCCAATCTGTGAACTGCACAGTAGTTTATATTACTGATCACTGGTGTAGAGACACAGAAATCAAACATGTAGTATTATCATTGTATGAAAGGGCAAACTCTTACTGCAGAATTACTTCAAGGGGTGGAGGATCACGCATTTATATCAGAAAAGGGACACAGTTCAAATCAAGACATGACTTCAGTACAGTAAATGAAGACAAACACCTTCAAATATCAGCTGTTGAATTAACAGGACTTGATATCACCAGGGAATTAATCATTTTGTGTGTGTATAGATCTCCCAGCAGTAGTGTGGATACTTTTTTCAATAAATTAATAGAAGTTCTAGATAAAATCTCAAGTACAAAGGGGTCAACACAATTCTGTGTTGACAGCAGCACTAATATCTTTAATGAATCCAGCAGCACCTTCATAAACATCCTTCAAAGTTGTGGCATGTCTCTATTGGTCAATAGTGCAACAAGGGTTACTACAATGACTGCATCATAATTGACCATGTGGCCACAAATATGGACCGGGAAAAATGTGATGTAGCTGTAAAAGATCTCGGACTATCAGACCATAACTGTCAAATAAAAACACTAAAATCAGGCATTGAGTCATGCCCTATATTACAAGCCTACAAATGACATCTATCAGAAATCAAAATAAGATTTTTTTCAAAAGAACTAGAAAAACAAAGCTGGGGTAAAGTGTATAGCGAAACCAATGTGAATGCAAAATTCTCTAAATTCTCCACATTGTTTAAATTGAACTTTGAAAAAGCATTTCCAAAAGTATGCTTGTCTGTATCAACATCTCACAAAAACAGATGGATAACAGCAGGTATTAGGAAGTCCTCCCAAGCCCTTAATCACCTCTGCTCCATGAAAAAGAGTTGCAATGATCCAGAATTCTTAAATTTCCATAACAGATACAAAAAGATCTGTAGGAAGGTGCTGATTGCTCCAAAAAAGTCAATGACAAAAAATATATAATGCAGAGAATAAAAGCAGAGCAGTCTGGGATGTTATAAAAAAGGAAACGGGGAGAGGCAAACAATCGCAGAATAACATACTGCTAAGGGAGATTGATAAGGTAACAAATGATCCACAACACTTAGAAAATGAGCATTTCTCAAGTATTGCAGAGAAGTTACAGCAAAAATTACCCAAAACAAATATAACACCTGTTGCACCAAATACAATTATGTTACTTCCAACCACAGAGAATGAAGTCAATAAAACTGTTCAAAAACTAAAAAATAAAAAGTCAGTAGGCTTAGATGAAGTACCAATGTGTGTACTGAAACAATGTATAGGGATTATACAAGGCCCCTTAACAAATATAATAAATGAATCCTTCACATCAGGGACATTGCCAGAGCAGTTAAAACAGGCAAGAGTTGTACCTTTGCTTAAGAAAGGTAATGCAGAAGACATAGAAAATTACCAGCCCATTTCCCTGCTGACAGCATTCTCAAAAATAATAGAAGCAATTATGAAAGACAGGTTAATGAATTACCTGAATAAATACAATCTTTTAAGCGAATCACATTTTGGTTTCTGAAGTGGCAAAAATACGGAGTGAACCATAGTAGAATTCACAAAAGTTGTACTAGGTGCTCTTGATAAAGACGAGTGTGTCACAGGCATATTTTTGGATCTTTCTAAGGCCTTTGATACAGTTGACCACAAGATTCTATTAAACAAATAAGAAGCATTAGGAATACGAGAGGGTAGCTAAGGACTGGTTTCGATCGTACCTAGCAGATAGGGTACAAACAGTGGAGATAACACATACTTCAAATAGTTTCAAACATTTATTAAACACTTATCAGAATCAAAATACATTAATATAGGGGTTGCACAAGGTAGCATATTAGGACCAAGATATATCAATGACTTTCCCACTAGTGCTACTCATGGTGGAAAAATTCTCTTCGCTGATGACAGCAATATTATAGTCACTGAGAAAACAAGAGAACTCCTTGCTGAGAAAGCAAATAAAACTCTCAAGGAAGTTTATGATTGGTCAATAAGCAATAAAGTGATACTGAATATAAAGAAAACCAATGCCATGACTTTCAGTTTGACGAGGAAACAGTCAGTGTTAAATTAAATGTAGGTGGCACCTCTATAGACTGTGTAACGAATGCAAAATTTCTAGGAATGTATATTGATTCTCAGTTGAAGTGGTATGAACACACAAAGGTACTTGCAAACAGAATGTCATCAGCATGTTATGCCCTTAGAATCCTATCATCAGTGTGTAACATGCGGTGTCTTTTAGTTACATATTATTCATATGTACACTCAGGTCTTAGCTACGGCATTCTTTTTTGGGGAACAAATGCACAAAACATGAACACAGTTTTCAAACTCCAGGAAAGAGCCATAAGAATAATAACCAAAAATACTAGTCGAGCTCATTGTAAAGATCCGTTCAAAACACTGGGGATTTTAACTGCTCCATGTGAATACATTTACCAGTCAGTTATACACATCAAAAATAACATTGGTAATTACTGCACAAACAGCTCTGCCCATGACTATGCAACAAGAGGTAGACTCAACTTACATTTACCAAGAAAAAATAAACATAAAACTCAAAAATAGCATTGTTGATGCCAGAGTGGCTGATTTGGTTTTATGCTTTACCTGTGAAACTGGTTTTCACTCTTCCCTACAACATAGAGCACATTAGCCTTGTCAGCTGCATGAGAGATTAGAAAAGTGCCCCATCACTTGCTCGGAAACATAGTGCCATAGCTGCCCTCACTCGATGGTCCATCCTGGCTCCACCCCTTCCCACCTTTTAAATTCTTGTTATTCTTTTACATCTACTGATGGCTGACAGACTTGTCATTATTGATTTCTTGCCTGAGATTTTATCTTGTCCTTGTAGCTAGTTTTCATGTGGTAATGGAGGGTCTGGAAGCACCAGTTGGGTGCAGAGAGTGTCTCTCCAGTCACATATGTCCCAGGGGCCACCAGCTGCTTTCTGGAGAGGGGGAACTCTCACACGTTCATCCCTTCCCTCACTTCTGCTTGCTTCTCTTTCTTGTTTTTTTTTGATTAACAGATGCAATTGAGTCCTTTGGGATTTGTCTTTTGTGTTCTTCCTCTCTTGGGACTATTCCTGGATTGACACAGAAAGAATTAATGGACTAATGACTTTGTAGTTTGGTCCCTTTAACTCCATAAATCCATCCTTTTATTTTCAACAGATATAACATGTTGTTGTGGTCGTCAGTCCAAAGACTGGTTTGATACAAATCTCCATGCTACTCTGTCCTGTGCAAGTATCTTCATCTCAGTGATTACTGCATCCTTCATCATTCTGAATCTGCTTGCTCTATTCATCTCTTGCTCTCCCTCTATGATTTTTACCCCCCACACTTTCCTCTGGTACTAAATTGGTAATCCCATGATGCCTCAGAATGTGTCCTACTAACCGAACCCTTTTTGTAGTCAGGTTGTACCACAAATTCTCTTCTCCCCAATTCTATTCAGTACCACCTCATTAGTTATGTGATCTACCCATCCAATCTTCAGCATTCCTCTGTAGCACTGCATTTCAAAAGCTTCTATTCTCTTCTTGTCTAAGCTGTTTATTGTCCATGTTTCACTCCCATATATGGCTATTGTTGAGAACCGCTTTTCTTCCTATTGCCAGTTACATTTTATATCCTCTCTTCTTTGACCATCATCAGTAATTTTGCTTCCAAAATAGAAAAACTCATCAACTATTTTAAGTGTCTCATTTCCTGATCTAATTCCCTCATCACCTGATTTATTTCGACTACATTACATTAGCCTCATTTTACTTTTGTTGATGTTAATCTCATATCCTCCTTTCAAAACACTGTCCATTCCAGTCAACTGCTCTTCTAAATACTTTGCTGTGTCTGACAGAATTACAATGTCATCGGCAGACCTAAAAGTTTCTCCATGAGTTTTAATTCCTAATCAAAATTTTTCTTTTGTTTCCTTTAACTGTTTGCTCAATATACAGGTTTAATTACACTGGAGATAGGCTACAACACCGTCTCACTCCCTTCTTAACCACTGCTTCCCTTTCATGCTCCTTGACTCTCGTAACTGCCATCTGGTTTCTGTACAAATAATACATAGCCTTTCTCTCCTTGTATTTTACTCATGCCACCTTTAAATTATGAAAGGGAGTATTCCAGTCAACATTGTCAAAAGCTATCTCTAAGTCTACAAATGCTATAAATGTAGGTTTGCTCTTCTTTAATACCTCGTACTTGTATAATAATAACATTGCTGAATTTTTCTTCAGAAAGGCATTTGAAGATGGAATTCCTACATTTTAACTTTCACTTCACTGTTGATTTTGTAGTACCACATTTTATTTTAATGAATGTTTGACTAAAATTTGGCTCTCAAAATCTGAGATCAGATACCAAAAAAGGTCTGTTGTAATAGAAGGAAATTGATATCTCCTGCATTTTGTCCAGTTGTGTTCTTGATATTTATATGTGGCCCCCTTAGTATGCTTAATAGTTGAGTTTCTCCAGTGGTAAATGATCTAAATTAATGGGTGCTCTGAAATGAAATGATCTGCATTGATAATAGTGTTTGCTGTTTTACAAAAAATAGCAAATGAATTCCCTACCACCTAGTTCACTCACTAAAAAGTGCAATTAACTGTTGCTGTATTTTGTGGTTAGTTTGATTTCAATTGTAAAACAATAATTGCTTTAAAATTATTCTTAACCATGGTAATCTATTTTAGAGAAATATGATTTCTTCATCTTTTGCATAACCCCCCACTCTAGGCCCATCTTTTTTACCTCTCTCACTATCAACACTAGATTCAGATGGCTGCTTTCCCTGTCCCTCCCTGTCCCAATAAATCAGAACTGTGTGTTTACAAAAAAATGAACCTATAAGTGCTACTAGAATTCTGGCATGCAAGTGCATTCTGCTGCAAAAGTTGAGCTGAGTTGAGTAAGGGTTCAGTTCAACTGTAACTTCATGCAAGTTGTACCAGTACCCTTAGAACTCCCTAGTAAAATGTTTAAAATAATCTTCTATAGAATATCTGAAAATCCTCAAACTCACAAATGAGTAATAAATTGAGTTCTCCTTGTAGATCTGAATATGAAGTCCTAGTTAAAAATGAACTGTTTGAAAACAAATTGCTGTTTTTCTCTCCTTTGGCCTATGTATTCCAAGAAATGACAGTGTTTGAGCCAGTCACATACTTTCTTTCACAGTTACGCCTACCCATTCGTAGAGATTACAGTCGTTTTGAATGTCCCTCATTTATACAAAAAGTAGAGAATAATAACTGATTAGAGTTTACATACCTGTTCATATTTCATACTAAAGTATTGGATTTACAGAAATTGCCACATGTACAAGACAGTCGAAGTAACAAGAACATACTTTGTTCAATAATATCGATGATTTTTCTTTTGCTCATGGAAGAGCAAATGTAGTTGTGGATCTTTTAATTTTAGAAATTAAGAACAAGGATTTTTGGTACTAAAAGAAATGCAAAGTATAGAAGTAGTGATATCCTGTCTTTGTTGTGATCTTCATGCTTTCCCTGTGTTGACTCATCTCCTATGCAATATTTTTGTGTTCTCATCTGTTTCCTTCCATTCTTAACGTTTTTCAGTTCCATTGTATCTGGGTGTTTTGTTTCAATTATCCTACATAGACCCTTGAAAACAAGAAGGAATGTCTTTATTTTGTAGTTTGCTGCTGCTGATTATCTGTGGTTTATGACCACTATAAGGCCTTCTACCTTATACAGCATGCAGTGCATAAGTTTGTCATACTGTGCTTTCTAGGAACTAGCTATTTCTATGAGTGGATGTTCCATTTTTTCTATCTAGGCCTTCCATGTTTCTCTCCCAGCTGGAAAATTCATCAGAATTCTTCTGATCAAGGTATCTGCCTCTCTCTGGAGTGATGTCTATACTAGGGTGTAGCGAGGTGGCGCAGTGGTTAGACACTGGACTCGCATTCGGGAGGACGATGGTTCAATACCACGTCCGGCCATCCTGATTTAGGTTTTCTGTGATTTCCCTAAATCACTCCAGGCAATTGCCGGGATGGTTCCTTTGAAAGGGCACGACCGACTTCCTTCCCCATCCTTCCCTAATTCAATGAGACCGATGACCTCGCTGTCTGGTCTGCTTCCCCAAACAACCAACCGACCATACTAGGGTGTGCCCTATAGATTCAACATGAAATGATGTTAATGACATCTTCAAATGTATACAACAGTTGACTCAACACACTAGTGTCTGATGTAGCAATATGCCTAGCACAAATTGTTTAATTCTTTCATAACCTACCCTGCATAGTTGGAGGAAAGTCAGTAGCATGGAATTAATAGTATTTCCCAATTGTGATTCAGCATGGGTTCTGTATGTACCTTACTCATAAATTGCCTTCTATGATTGCTTTTGATGCACTTGAAAGTGCAAATGATAATGAAATAAATCTTCACAATTCTTTCAGTTACTTCACTGCCAATAACTTTCTTAATTGTGCACAGACATAGATTTATTTTTATTAGTTGTTGGTCTCATTTTTGGTTCTCTAAACGTCTTATTAAGTGTTGCAGCTCATGAATTATTAGGTTTTGTTTACATGCTATGAATTTTAACTCATAACCCAATTCCTGAAATGGTACTGTCCATGACTCAAATTGTGTATCAATAGAAATTGTAGAACACTGTGGTAAGATGCTAAAATTGATTTCCGTCAACCCAGATAGACTAGACCTATGTTAGGTAACACTGCTGCCAACACTCCTTTTTCCTGTCACCACATACGTCTGCTTTTTGTTTATTGGGATTCTGCATCTGTAGTTGATAATTTTTATTTTGTGTTCTTCATTCTCTTTCTCCACTAAGTAGTTGCATTCCTAGGCTGTATTCACAAGCATTGAAGGCTAAATTAAAGGTAGTGTTCAAATCTGGATGTGATTAATTCAGCTTTCTCAAGTTCTAACCATACTTCTGTTCTACCACTTGCAGTATTAGGCTTTAATACAGTGAACCTCACAAATTGCTTCTGTGTGATTTCTTTGGAAATATTTTGTAACATGTTGACTACAAGTAAGAGGAAGTGGTTAAAAGTGTACTTGAATTTTAAACTGATATTATTAAAAATTATCATGTTTCACTTAACTCCCATCATTCATTCCATCTTGATTTAGTTTTTGCTCCAGTTTCAGTGTAAGATGTATTAATTTCCTTGACAAATTTCATTAGCTTGAATTACTTATGAGTGTAGTGTAACCACCCACATAAATTATTTATAGATGGCATTAGTACTCCTACATTAGTTTCTTGCTCTAGGATTGGCTATGTAAAATCCTCACAGCTTTTACTTACTTTCATCAGTACTATTGTTTTTGTGGTTTTTAGTCCACTGACTGATTTTATGCAGCACTACATGTTACTGTATTGTGTGCAAGCAGTCTTCATCTCTGAACAACTAGTGCAACCTACATGCTGGTTACTGTATCCATCTCATGGTCATCCTCTACACTGACCTGTGGTACTAAATCGGTGACCTTGATGTCTCAGAATTTGCCCTATTAACCTATCCTTGTTTTCTCTCTAGTTCTGTTCTATACATCATCACTAGTCACATTATTTACCCACCTAATCTTCAGAATTCTTCTGTCTGTAGCACCACAGTTCAAAAACCATCTGTTCTCTTCTTGTCTGAACTTTTTATCGTCTACATTTCCCTTTCATACATGACTGCACTCCAGACAAATGCCTTCAGAAAAGACATCTTAATACTTAAATCTATTTTAGATGTTTCGTGCCACTGCGAGTCTACATTTTATATCATCTGTACTTCAGGCATCATTAGCTATTTTGCTGAACAAATAGCAGAATGCACCTACTACTTTTAGTACATCATTTCCTACCCTAATTCCCTCAATATTGCCCCATTTAATTTGAATACACTCCTTTACATTTGCTTTACTTTTGTTAACGTTCACCTTATATCCTCCTGTCAAGACACCGTCCATTCTGATCAGCTGTTCTTCAAAGTCCTTTGCAGCCTCTCACAGAATTAGAATATCATCAGTAAGGTTCAAAGTTTTATTTGTTCTCCCTAAACTTTAACTCCTTCTCCAAATTTTTCTTTGTTTCCCTTTACAGCTTCCTCAGTATACAGATTGAGTAACACTGTGGATAGACTACAAGCCTGTCTCACTCCCTTCTCGGCCACTGCTTCCCTTTCATATCCCTCAGCTCTTAAGACTGCTGTGTGGTTTTTATACAAGGTGTATCTAAGATTTTGCTCCCTGTATTTTACCCCTACTACTTTCAGAATTTCAAAGCATGTATTCCAGTTGACTTGTGAAAAGCTTTCTTTAAATCTATAAAAGCTGTAACTGTAGTTTTGCTTTTCCTTAGCTGATCCTCAAAGGTAAGTAGCAGAATCAGTAATGCCTTGTGTGTTACAATATTTTTCCAGTACCCAAACTGATCCTTAATGTTGGCTTGTCTAGTTTTGTCATTCATAGGTGAATAGTTTGTGTTAATATTTTGCAACCATGTGTCATTAAAACAATATTTCTATGTTATTCACACCTGTCTGCACTTGCTTTCTTTGGAATTGGAGTTATTACATTATTCTGTGAGTCTGAGGTTATTTCACCTGTCTTCTATATCTTACGCACCAGATGGACTAGTTGAATCATGGCTAGCTCTCCCATGATATCGGTAATTTGGACAGAATCTCATCTATTCCAGGGATCGTGTTTTCACTTAAGTCTGTTCTTCCACAAATCTTACATATTAATAACAATTCCATAAATTTCAAGTTTGTCTTTCCTTTATTCTTAATTGTCTCAACATATCATGATAATCATCATCATCATCATCATCAACAACAAAAATGTCATATTGCTTGCATAATCAGAACTTCATCATCACCATAAACTTGAACAGTAAGACAAAATACTTTTCAATGTATTTGTAATACTTAACTGTTCATAATCTGCCACACACTCAGTTCACAATAATCATACCAAATAAAGCATAAAAAATCTCATCTTTTCACACATTTAAAGCTTGTAGTCTGTCATCAGTTATTCATCTTCATGCAAAAACCTTCTGTTCTGTATCTGTTCGTGCTCTTGGCAAGACATTGTGTCCATCTCACCTCAAATATTCTTTCAGTTCATTGACAGATTTATACAAATAGTGTTAAATGTTTCCTAACTTCATAAATATGTGTAACAACATGTAAATGTAATGCATAACTTTCCTTATTGAGCTTTACAAGCATAGCTGTTGTTTTTATTGCCATCTACATTATATATCTTAAAATGGTTTTAAGGTAGACTCATTTGTAAAAGTGTTAAAGATAATTGTTGTGAGAGTCAATGACCTCCATCTGTCTCATTGAAACTATTCATTAACATTTACAGTTACAGATAATTCATTTATTTCTTCTACATAGAGCGCATAGTTAGTAGACTTCTTACGTATGTGCAGTAAGTAATAATGAAATTGAAAAAGCTGTCAAAGGTACATATCAAAATCAGTGCAAGTACATAGTACTTGTTCAAAATTGGCATACTGTAATGCAGTGAATTTAGAAATTGACGTGGTAATGAATTATACTTTCAGATCAAGACGAATCTCGAATATTAAATGAAAATTATGTTGAAAAAGTGTGTTGGTTTACAAACGAGTAACCACATTATCCAAATTATTTAACACAGGAACTGCTGGATTTTTCAAACCCTCTAAAACCACTCTTAGGACAAAAATATCCCATCTCTAGTTGCTATGTTTACAGCTTCTTCTTAGCCTTTTTATTTTAGGGATTTTTTTTCTCTTTAACAGATATTAACTTTAATAGTCAGTTATGTACTCACTCAGTCAGCATTTACAAAGGCATTCATCACATAATGTATTAACAAAAATGTTCTGGTAGTTAAGACTATACTGAGTTTCAGTGTTCTTTATAATTGCTTTTATAATGGTACACAATATTTACCTAGCCATCACATATCAAAGTAAAAATTGTAATGGTAAATTATTTTGGTGTATATTGCTGCCCTCCATTTCATTCAAGCTCCCTGTTGTATTTAGTTTTACATCATAATCAGAATTGATTGAAATACTTCTACATACTTTTCTTGAGATCCAACTTCTTCAAAATTATTTATCAGTACTAACATCTGCTCATCCAAGAAACTGACAATAACTGATGCTCAATACTTCACAGTGCCTTTATGTTATGTTTAATATGAAGTTTTAATCCACTCTATTTATATGAAGTTTTATTCCATCACAGATGTCACACTTGAAGTTTTAGATCTGCATTGTAGCAGCAGACCAAATAAAGAATGCCAGCAATGTGTAGCAGTTAGCACCACCTATTTTATTCAGTGAGACAAAAATGTCACTCTGGTAATTCTAGATATTTCTTTTTTTTCTAGAAACCTCTGCAACTGGAAATTTTGATTTTTAATTCAAGTTGGACTAAGGCAAGAAATATTAAATCTCATGAAATCTCACGCACCTCCAAAACACTTAGAGGAGGGAGATGGGTTACAATTGTGCCAGGGGACAAAAATATCCTGTTGGTGGATCCAGTATTAATGGCATTCACAGTTTTCCATATTATTCCAGTAAGAGAGAGACCCAAACAACTGTACTTAATTATTCATTAGGTCTACATTTAACATCTTTATCTGTCAGTCCATGTTTCTACATAATCATCATGTGGTCAGATACATTCAACATCATCTCATCAATAACTACTCCTTTAGTCATAATTAATTTGTTATTTCACATATTTATAATTGTTAAGTTATTGGTTTAAAACTCTCATTACTACTCCTTAGCACAAAACTAGCAGTTCTACAGATACTCTGTTTCATTTCACCTTGGCAGTGTTTTCTGTGTTATTCTGATCTCACAAGGGAACCTCTCCATTGCACCCCCCTCAGATTTAGTCAGTTGCCACAGAGCATAGGCCTTGAAAAACTGAACACAGATCAATTGAGAAAACAGGAAGAAGTTGTGTGGAACTGTGAAAAAAATAAGCAAAATATATAAACTGAGTAGTCAATGTGCAAGATAGGCAACATCAAGGATACTATAAGCCCAGGAGTGCCGTGGTCCCATGGTTAGCATGTGCAGCTGCGGAATGAGAAGTCCTTGGTTCAAATCTTCCCTCGAGTGAAAAGTTTACTTTTTTTATTTTCGCAAAGTTATGATCTGTCCATTCGTTCATTGACGTCTCTGTTCACCGAAATCAGTTTAGTGTCTGTGTTTTGTGACCGCACCACAAAACCATGCGATTAGTAGACGAAAGGACGTACCTCTCCAATGGGAACCGAAAACATTTGATCGCAAGGTCATAGGTCCACCGATTCCTGCACGGGAAAACAGGTCTGATACATTCTGTACGACACTGGTGATGCCATGTGCGTCACATAACAGGAATATGTTGTTGACCCACCTAACTTGTACACTTGGCGAATGGGTAAAAAGATTCTTCTACCTTGCCCGATTTAGGTTTTCTTGTGAATGTGATAATCACTCCCAAAAAGTGATGCAAACACAAGAGTTTTTCACATAAACTACAACAAATGAATGCAACAGTTTCACAGTCGCACAGTTTTCCCTGTGCTCTGTCAAAACATATGTTTTTAACGTTTTCGAATTTCTCCGTTTAGGTGTAACGTCCCCACACTACGGCGCAGTTACCTCGCATTGGACTGACGGACGGGCAGATAATAATTGTCTGAAAATAAAAAATAAAACTTATCACTCGAAGGAAGACTTGATCCAAGGATCTCTCATTCCGCAGCTGCTCTCGCTAACCACGCGACTACGGCGGTCCTGAGCACATATTTGCCTTGACGTTACCTATCTTGCGCCTGGACTACTCAGTTTGTATATTTTGCTTATTTTTTTCGTAGTTCCACACAACTTCTTCCTGTTTTCTCGATTGATGTGTGTTCAGTTTTTCAAGGTCTATCCACTGTGCCAACTTGTTACTAAATCTGAGGGGGGTGCGATGGGGAGGTTCCCTTGTCAGTACTCTTTTTCTTATCCCTAAACTTCTTCCAAGTGTCAAATCATGGAGAAAGTATTTCAAACAGTCATATAAGAAGTGTATGGTCCTTACCATGCCAAGGAGTGCTTACTTCCGAAATTCTGTCAACTAATGTTATGAATCCTCTCCATGTAATTCCACTAAAGACAACTGACTTCCTTGATTTTAAAGATAATGCTGAAACACTGTTGTGAATACATGTGTGTAAGATCTCCAAATGCAGTATGATCAAACTGTCTAATACGTATCCATGTCATATAGCTATTGAAATTTCTTACTCTGAAAGAGAAGGGCGCAAAAGTGATAATATATTTAAAAAAGGAAAGACCACAGCAAATTTATGCCATGCCATATGTCATCAAAGGGCCAGTCATGTTAATCAGTTGCAAAGAAGACAGTTTGATGATGTGCCATTTCTTCCTGAACAGCACAAGGAGTTGTATAGTAAACATTGCAATATCTGATCCCAAGACTGGAGTTGTGTAACAAATGCAAGTCAAGGGTGTGAGATTTTTTCTTTAATTTAATTTCTTTACCATGTAAAAAATGTAAAAGAAAGTAGAGATAGTGTTTCTTGACTTCAGTTCAACTATATCAGATATTGCTGTTGTATTTCAGTGCTTATAATATCATAAATAAAATACAGTGCGTCTGTATTACTAACATTTTGGACAGAAACTTTCATATTGGATTTTAAAATGCGTCATTTTCCTGGAATGGCACTTTGAATATTCTTAATAAATTATTTAATTTCTAATTGTCTCATTACTTTTTGTAGTGGTGATGTGGACAACATAACTCTGTTGCATCATAATACTTTCTCAGTTTTTGGTTACAAATTAGTTCTGTTCTAAAAGAAATACATTGGTTTTTGATTTGTGTGACACATCATGTAAAGCACTTTCCACTTGCACTCTTTGCATTATCCACATAAATTATACATGTTTTTTTTTCTTTAAATACATGCTACATGACTCAGTGAAGATAATCCACAATATTTCATGTCAGATAATCCCTAACCATATGTTCTATGTTATGTCTCGGACTACATTAAAATACAAGGAGTGTTCAATATTTATGTAACAGTTTTTTTTCTGAAAGCAGGTTGGTTTTATTCTGGATTGTAATACACCATATATTTCTCTGCTCTTTTGGCTACAAAATCCTGTTTTTTAACATGATCTCCATCAATCCAATGGTCTTATGCCACGTTATTGGGAGAGCCTGTGTGCCCACATGGTAACACTCTACAGGTTGATGTCAGAGCCAACATCCTTCTGCATCAATAATCTCATTGTCATTCATGTCCTGCTTCCAGCAGGGTGCATCCTTCAGTAGGCCAAACACATGGAACTCTGAAGGTGCGAGATCCAGTCTGTAGGATGTATGAGGAAGAATGGTCCACTGAAGTTTTGTGAGCTTCTCTCAGGTGCACAGACTTATGTGAGGCCTTGAATTGTCATGGAAAATTCCAAGTTTGTTTGTCTTTTTGGGAAGACAAACACATTGAATTCATTTCTTCAATTTCCTGAGAGTAGCACAATCCTCTTCAGAGTTGATCACTGCACCATGAAGGGAGATATCAAACAGAATAACCCCTTCACAGTCCTAGAAGATCATCAACATGACTTTAACAGCTGAGCAGCTGAGGGTGAAGATTTTTTTCAGGGGAGAGATGATGTGATGGCACTCCATGGATTGCGGCTTTGTTTCCAGTTCAAAGTAATGACCCAGTGTTTCATTGCCTGTGATGTTGTTTGACAAACAGTTGTCACAAACAGCCTCATAATGCACAAGCAATTCCACGCAGATGGTCCTTCATTGCTCATTATGCTCTTCTGTTAGGCAGCGAGGAACAAAATGGGCACACATCTTTGGTGGACAAATATCTCAGAGCTGCCAACAGTAATGTCCAGTTGTGCAGTGCGGTGTTTGACTGTGATTCACTGATTACCTTGAGTGAGTGAGTCTGTCCACATGTTCCAACATTGCAGGAGTCATAGCTATGTACAGCTGGCTGGCACATGGAAGATCAGACAGGTTTCAGTGACCTTGTTGGGATGATGACAAATACCTCAGCCAACAACTCTCCATGTTCTATTCACTGGCAGGTCTCTGTAGACATACTCTAGCTGCTTGTGAATATCTGTGCAATGTTGTGGGTTTGCACAAAAATAAAGTCGTTTTTGACACCCTCATGAAACTGAAGGGGCTGAAGTGGGAATATTCCTTAGATGTACCACAACAAATTCTGCATTTTTAAACCAAAATTGGCTAAGAAAAGTGTGTGTTGCATTACCGACCTTATCCTGTTCACATCATCTCACAATCTTCCTCAAAAATCACAATCATCATCATTGTCCATGTAAAATGTCAACAAGTTATGATAATTAAATGGTTCAAATGTCTCTAAGCACTATGGGACTTAACATCTGAGGTCATCATTCCCCTAGACTTACAACTACTTAAACCTAACTAACCTAAGGACAACACACACATCCATGCCTGCAGCAGGATTCGAACCTGCAACCATAGCAGCAGCGCGGTTCCGGACTTACATGTCTAGAACCACTCGGCCACAGTGGCTGGCTCATGATAATCATTTCATTTTATAACAATTACTACTTCATAATAATCCTCAATACTGGAACTGACGGTTACCTCTCATATACCAGGAACATTGTGAATACACCAAATCAGTATCCATTTCAATATAACTTCATAACTGATAAACATTTTTAACATCATAACTGGTACAATTTCTCAACATGACAGATGCAAACATTACTTCTCAAAAGATTTTTAGTAACTTTACATGGCTTCAGTTCACACACAACTTTCCTAATCTTCAAGTGATTAACAGTTACATCAAGGCTGAAATGGGGTATTTAGGGCAAGCTGTTCTGTATAACATTATTCCATCCTGATCTGTCATTAACACAAAATTTAACACCCTCTTATTTTGGTCCATAACTGTAATCATTAATCATAGACTGTAGAAACAACAGACCTAACTTCCTATTAAATGATTTTACTGTAATTGTAATCTTGTGAAAACACAGTAATTATTTAATGTTGTTCAAAAAAGTAACAAAAACCTTGTTCATCCCTTCCAAAATCAATCATAATGAAAGTTATGTCAAATGAATTACAAACATAATGTTTAAGTAAGCACAAAATGTGGTTTCATTTTCTAAATGACATTTAATTTCACAAGATAAGCAAAATATGTATCCATATCTTAGGATATGTCCAGTCACAGTAAAATTATAATAATTTCATTTCATTACCACAACCTCTTGCCAAAGAGAAGAGAGGAATGATGGAAAGGTATTACTGTAACAGATGAACAGAAAACATGAAGAATAATGTATTTGGAGAACAAAAATGGAACATAGTGCCGCACAACTCAGGGCTGCATTCGCACACACACGAGATGCAAAGTGAGAATGTTAGCCTGTGCGTTTGTGTAGTAAAATCCTTGACATGTTAATGGAATTGCCAAGTAACTACCAAATAAACACAGAATAGTTTGTATCATACTACGGAACACAGCATTGTCATCATATCAACAACTCATATTAATGAAACATAATTCATAAGTGAAGCAAGTATAATACAAACTATTTCTTAGGAAAAGGCATAACATCAAGTCATCAATCAATCCTAGTACAATATCAGTAGTAAATCCATCAAATAATTATCAAGTAGTCATAACACAGCATAAATAATAGTATAATATAGACTGAAATATCAAATGATTATCACGTCATCATAGCAAAGCATAATCCATACACACAATGCAACATAGCAAGATCAAACAGTTCATTACCAAAAGTGAAATGAGGAAAGAGTGTTTCAATTCTTCCTTATTGGCAGATTTTTTTATACATCAGTGTTGTGTTTCTATCACACACAAATTTATATGTTTATAAATGAACATCATTTACTACATTACCACAGATCTTTTTCCAGCTAATTTTGAACTGGTTTCAAAATTCATTTAGGTATTTCTCCTACCAGTCAGGCTGAAGTGGTTTACAAAAGTCAGATAATTTTTGCCAGATTCAATTTGTACAGGCAATTGATTTAGAATAACGTTTTGCCCTAAATACTGAAAACTTATCTACTGCTGACAACTCTGATACACATTTTCATTTTTCTGAGACAAAAATTCATCATTCAGAAAAAGAAAATATTTTATATCTTCTTCAGCATCTGATACTTTACCCTCATTAGCCACTACAGAATCATTTTATAATCAACTGTTTTCTCGTTTTTACTAACTACATAAGACACATTAAAGTTTTCAGATTTTTGATACTGTTAGTTTCTGTTCCCAAACTGAAGTCGAGCTCAGGCTCCCTGATTTGCCTACATTTCTGATTTTGTAATGGACAATCTCAACATTAATATCACCTTTATTTTGGTCTATTATCAATATATTTGCTTGAGAATTTGCACTTATATCTCTTCCCTCTCAACTAACCTTTACAGTTTTTAAATTTTCTGTATCAATTTTAACACCAATTTCTTGTTTACTGGATTTTGCTACATGGTCTGAAAATCATTACAGACCTTGCATTAATTACAGCTGATTGTTCAGAGCAGGTTGTTAACTTGTTCATTACTTTTGGAAAATTCATGTTTAATGGTTATCATTCCATAATCATGTTTGATAATTTTCTTCAGATTCGAAGTAAACGAAAAAATACGTACAAGAACTGCTCTATTAAAAGTTTTATAATTGTACACATCTGCTTGTACCACAGTTATTTAATCCTCACATTGGTGTGAAGTCTCTAGTCCCTGTTGTTAAATGTATACATTTTTCAGTCTTCAACGTAATCATTCATATATTTCACTTTTATTATTTCCCCTACCATTTTCATTTTGTTAGTACATACTATCATTTATTCTACCTTGGCTGACTCGTGCAAGGTTTAAATATAATTGTATTTTAGCAAGTCAGTATTAATTATCTACAAATGTTATTTTAAGTAACATTCCTAACAAGTACCTTCTGTTATTTAGAATGTTAATAGAGTAGAAATTCCTGTGCATTTTAAACTGACAGTATTACAAACGATTATGTTTCAGTTGACTTCTGCTCATTGCACCTTGATCTTATTGTTGGCAGAGTTTCAGTTTAAGCTGTATGATATATGAGTTTACAAAATTTTTTTCTAGGCTTTAGGAAGGACTGTACATGTATGCCATCATTTTTCAACACTCCTAATGCATTTCTTCTCACTGAACTACTATACATCACAAGGTCAAACTTAATAACTTTACAAGTGCATATGTGATGTAATAACTTTTTTTACTGCCAAGGTACTACATTATAAAGTTATTTCAGTATTTTCATGTTAACATTTTAAGAGAAAAATTTTCGCTTAACTCATATTTAATTTACCATTTCTAATTCTTTCAATAATTAAGAATAATAGTAATAATAGTGATAATAATAATAATAATAATAATAATAATACCCCGTGGAGGCCCGGGAAAAGAATAGGCCTCCGGTATGTTCTGCCAGTCGTAAAAGGCGACGAAAAGAACAAACCACTAATAGGGCTAACCCCCCTTTTAGTGTGATTACTTGGTTCAGGACAGAACTAAAGAAGCCTCGGACAAGCGCCGTCATGGTCGGGGACGGCGCTTGAACCCTATGCCCGCCCACAATGGTAATGACACTGCTATCCAACTGGAAAATGATTTAAATCCAAATAGATGTGTTTTGCAGGATATGCTTCCTGCAACCACCCTAGAAGGAAAACAAAGACAGAGGATGAGATGGTCAGATGAAGTTAATCGACACCTCATGTTCTGTTATTACCAAGCAACAAACCTAGGAACCAACACAACTGGATACAGATCACAAGTATACACAACATTTATTACCAGATACCCAGAATTAAAATTTATAACAGAACAACGTCTAGCTGATCAGATTCGTGTAATAATCAAAAATAACAGGATACCCCAGTCAGAATTAGAAAACATCAAACAACAAGTACAACAAATACTGGAACAAAATAATGTGCAACTAGAAGAAGAAGAAAATACAGTAATGGACTCAAACATCCCAGAGCAAACAAACAAAGAACAACACGCATCAATTAAACAATCAGAGGAAAATGAAATTTTAAGACAGCCACCAGCACAAGCACAAATAGAACACGAAGTGACACACATGTTAGATATAGAAGAAAAATTTCAGTTGACATATATACAATACAAAGACACAGATACCACAAATGCCTGAAGTGATAATTTTGCAACATGAAGTCACCCGAGCAATTAATTCTACGCACAATTGGAAAGCCCCTGGAAATGATAAAATAGCAAATTTCTGGCTAAAGAAGTTCACCTCAACACATTCACATCTAACTAAATTATTTAACAGTTACATTGCAGACCCATACATATTCCCTGATACACTTACACATGGAATAACTTATCTGAAACCTAAAGATCAAGCAGACACAGCAAACCCAGCTAAATATCGCCCCATAACATGCCTACCAACAATCTACAAAATATTAACTTCAGTCATTACACAGAAATTAATGACACATACAACACAGAACAAAATTATAAATGAAGAGCAAAAAGGCTGCTGCAAAGGAGCACGAGGATGTAAAGAGCAACTGATAATAGATGCAGAGGTGACATATCAAGCTAAAACTAAACAAAGGTCTCTACACTACGCATACATTGATTACCAAAAAGCTTTTGATAGTGTACCCCACTCATGGTTACTACAAATATTGGAAATATACAAAGTAGATCCTAAATTGATACAGTTCCTAAACATAGTAATGAAAAACTGGAAAACCACACTTAATATCCAAACAAATTCAGATAATATCACATCACAGCCAATACAGATTAAGCGTGGAATATACCAAGGAGACTCATTAAGTCCTTTCTGGTTCTGCCTTGCTATGAACCCACTATCCAACATGCTAAATAATACAAATTATGGATACAATATTACTGGAACATACCCACACAAAATCACACATTTGCTATACATGGATGATCTAAAACTACTGGCAGCAACAAATCAACAACTCAACCAATTACTAAAGATAACAGAAGTATTCAGCAATGATATAAGTATGGCGTTTGGAACAGACAAATGTAAGAAAAATAGCATAGTCAAGGGAAAACACACTAAACAAGAAGATTACATATTGGTTAACCACAGCGACTGCATAGAAGCGATGGAAAAAACAGATGTCTATAAATATCTAGGATACAGACAAAAAATAGGAATAGATAATACAAATATTAAAGAAGAACTAAAAGAAAAATATAGACAAAGACTAACAAAAATACTGAAAACAGAATTGACAGCAAGAAACAAGACCAAAGCTATAAATACTTATGCCATACCAATATTGACCTACTCATTTGGAGTAGTGAAATGGAGTAACACAGACCTAGAAGCACTCAATACACTTACACGATCACAATGCCACAAATATAGAATACATCACATACATTCAGCAACAGAAAGATTCACATTAAGCAGAAAGGAAGGAGGAAGGGGATTTATCGACATAAAAAACCTACACTATGGACAGGTAGACAATTTAAGAAAATTCTTTATAGAACGAGCAGAAACTAGCAAAATACACAAGGCAATCACTCATATAAATACATCGGCTACACCACTGCAACTTCATAACCACTTCTACAACCCTTTAGATCACATAACATCAACAAATACGAAGAAAGTAAATTGGAAAAAGAAAACACTACATGGCAAGCACCCGTATCATCTAACACAGTCACACATCGATCAAGACGCATCCAGCACATGGCTAAGAAAAGGCAATATATACAGTGAGACAGAAGGATTCATGATTGCAATACAGGATCAAACAATAAACACCAGGTATTACAGCAAGCATATTATTAAAGATCCCAATACCACAACAGATAAATGCAGACTTTGTAAACAACAAATAGAAACAGTAGATCACATCACAAGCGGATGTACAATACTAGCAAATACAGAATACCCCAGAAGACATGACAATGTCGCAAAAATAATACATCAACAGCTTGCCTTACAACATAAACTTATAAAACAACACGTTCCTACATACAAGTATGCACCACAAAATGTACTGGAGAATGATGAATACAAATTATACTGGAACAGAACCATTATAACAGATAAAACAACGCCACATAACAAACCTGACATCATACTCACCAATAAAAAGAAGAAATTAACACAATTAATCGAAATATCCATACCCAATACAACAAATATACAAAAGAAAACTGGAGAAAAAATTGAAAAATACATCCAACTGGCTGAGGAAGTCAAAGACATGTGGCATCAGGATAAAGTTGACATCATACCAATTATACTATCAACTACAGGAGTCATACCACACAATATCCACCAATACATCAATGCAATACAGCTACATCCAAACATATATATACAATTACAGAAATCCGTAATTATTGATACATGTTCAATTACCCGAAAGTTCCTAAATGCAATATAACATGTACCGTACAGCAAAAAGGAAGTGACGCTTGATAAAGGTCCGCGTCACTCCATTCTTAACCAGACTTCTAAAAAGTCTGAGAAAGTAAAGAAATAATAATAATAATAATAATAATAAAACCCGTGGAGGCCCGGGAAAAGAATAGGCCTCCGGTATGTTCTGCCAGTCGTAAAAGGCGACGAAAAGAACAAACCACTAATAGGGCTAACCCCCCTTTAGTGTGATTAGTTGGTTCAGGACAGAACTAAAGAAGCCTCGGACAAGCGCCGTCATGGTCGGGGACGACGCTTGAACCCTATGCCCGCCCACAATGGTAACGACACTGCTAGCCAACTGGAAAATGATTTAAATCCAAATAGAGGTGTTTTGCAGGATATGCTTCCTGCAACCACCCTAGAAGGAAAACAAAGACAGAGGATGAGATGGTCAGATGAAGTTAATCGACACCTCATGTTCTGTTATTACCAAGCAACAAACCTAGGAACCAACACAACTGGATACAGATCACAAGTATACACAACATTTATTACCAGATACCCAGAATTAAAATTTTTAACAGAACAACGACTAGCTGATCAGATCCGTGTAATAATGAAAAATAACAGGATACCCCAGTCAGAATTAGAAAACATCAAACAACAAGTACAACAAATACTGGAACAAAATAATGTGCAATCAGAAGAAGAAGAAAATACAGTAATGGACTCAAACATCCCAGAGCAAACAAATAAAGAACAACACGCACCAATTAAACAATCAGAGGAAAACGAAATCTTAAGACAGCCACCAGAACAAGCACAAATAGAACACGAAGTGACACACATGTTAGATATAGAAGAAAAATTTCAGCTGACATATATAGAATACAAAGACACAAATACAGACATAAGACCATTCTTGCATAGACCACCAAATAACCCGCAAGTCGAAACAACAATAAAAACTATCAACACAATCATACACAACAAAATAAATGAAAACACAACTATGGAAGAGTTACAACTACTGGTTTATATAGGAGCACTCACTACACTAAATATACACACTAGACAGAGATCAGAACCAACCAACACACAGAAGAAACCCACAAAACCAGCATGGCAACACAGGCTACAGATCAGAATAGAAAAACTGAGAAAAGACATAGGACAGCTAACACAATTTATAAGAAATGAAATCTCGGAAAAAAAAACGAAAAAGGTTAGGTAAAATCTCACAACAAGAAGCGACAGAGCAATTAGACGAAAAGAAGCAGAAATTACAAGCATTAGCCAAACGACTCAGAAGATACAAAAAAAGTGAAAATAGAAGGAAACAAAACCAAACATTCAACACAAACCAAAAGAAATTTTACCAGACAATAGATAACACACACATTAAAATAAACAATCCACCAAACATAACAGACATGGAACACTTCTGGAGCAACATATGGTCTAACCCGGTACAACATAACAGGCATGCACGGTGGATACAAGCAGAAACAGACACATACAAGATGATACCACAAATGCCTGAAGTGATAATTTTGCAACATGAAGTCACCCAAGCAATTAATTCTACTCACAATTGGAAAGCCGCTGGAAATGATAAAATAGCAAATTTCTGGTTAAAGAAGTTCACCTCAACACATTCACATCTAACTAAATTATTTAACAGTTACATTGCAGACCCATACACATTCCCTGATACACTTACACATGGAATAACTTATCTGAAACCTAAAGATCAAGCAGACACAGCGAACCCAGCTAAATATCGCCCCATAACATGCCTACCAACAATATACAAAATATTAACTTCAATCATTAAACAGAAATTAATGACACACACAACACAGAACAAAATTATAAATGAAGAACAAAAAGGCTGTTGCAAAGGAGCACGAGGATGTAAAGAGCAACTGATAATAGATGCAGAGGTGACATATCAAGCTAAAACTAAACAAAGGTCGCTACACTACGCATACATTGATTACCAAAAAGCTTTTGATAGTGTACCCCACTCATGGTTACTACAAATATTGGAAATATACAAAGTAGATCCTAAATTGATACAGTTCCTAAACATAGTAATGAAAAATTGGAAAACCACACTTAATATCCAAACAAATTCAAATAATATCACATCACAGCCAATACAGATTAAGCGTGGAATATACCAAGGAGACTCATTAAGCCCTTTCTGGTTCTGCCTTGCTCTGAACCCACTATCCAACATGCTAAATAATACAAATTATGGATACAATATTACTGGAACATACCCACACAAAATCACACATTTGCTATACATGGATGATCTAAAACTACTGGCAGCAACAAATCAACAACTCAACCAATTACTAAAGATAACAGAAGTATTCAGCAATGATATAAGTATGGCTTTTGGAACAGACAAATGTAAGAAAAATAGCATAGTCAAGGGAAAACACACTAAACAAGAAGATTACATATTGGATAACCACAGCGACTGCATAGAAGCGATGGAAAAAACGGATGCCTATAAATATCTAGGATACAGACAAAAAATAGGAATAGATAATACAAATATTAAAGAAGAACTAAAAGAAAAATATAGACAAAGACTAACAAAAATACTGAAAACAGAATTGACAGCAAGAAACAAGACCAAAGCTATAAATACTTATGCCATACCAATATTGACCTACTCATTTGGAGTAGTGAAATGGAGTAACACAGACCTAGAAGCACTCAATACACTTACACGATCACAATGCCATAAATATAGAATACATCACATACATTCAGCAACAGAAAGATTCACATTAAGCAGAAAGGAAGGAGGAAGGGGATTTATCGATATAAAAAACCTACATTATGGACAGGTAGACAATTTAAGAAAATTCTTTATAGAACGAGCAGAAACTAGCAAAATACACAAAGCAATCACTCATATAAATACATCGGCTACACCACTACAATTTCATAACCACCTCTACAACCCTTTAGATCACATAACATCAACAGATACGAAGAAAGTAAATTGGAAAAAGAAAACACTTCATGGCAAGCACCCGTATCATCTAACACAGCCACACATCGATCAAGACGCATCCAACACATGGCTAAGAAAAGGCAATATATACAGTGAGACAGAAGGATTCATGATTGCAATACAGGATCAAACAATAAACACCAGGTATTACAGCAAGCATATTATTAAAGATCCCAATACCACAACAGATAAATGCAGACTTTGTAAACAACAAATAGAAACAGTAGATCACATCACAAGCGGATGTACAATACTAGCAAATACAGAATACCCCAGAAGACATGACAATGTCGCAAAAATAATACATCAACAGCTTGCCTTACAACATAAACTTTTAAAACAACAAGTTCCTACATACAAGTATGCACCACAAAATGTACTGGAGAATGATGAATACAAATTATACTGGAACAGAACCATTATAACAGATAAAACAACGCCACATAACAAACCTGACATCATACTCACCAATAAAAAGAAGAAATTAACACAACTAATCGAAATATCCATACCCAATACAACAAATATACAAAAGAAAACAGGAGAAAAAATTGAAAAATACATCCAACTGGCTGAGGAAGTCAAAGACATGTGGCATCAGGATAAAGTTGACATCATACCAATTATAGTATCAACTACAGGAGTCATACCACACAATATCCACCAGTACATCAATGCAATACAGCTACATCCAAACACATATATACAACTACAGAAATCCGTAATTATTGATACATGTTCAATTACCCGAAAGTTCCTAAATGCAATATAACACATACCGTACAGTTAATAGGAAGTGACGCTTGATCAAGGTCCGCGTCACTTTCCATTCTCAACCAGACTTAACGTCTGAGAAAGTAAAGAAATAATAATAATAATACATGTTCAATTACCCGAAAGTTCCTAAACGCAATGTAACATATACCGTACAGTTAAAAAGAAGTCACGCTTGATCAAGGTCCGCGTCACTTTACATTTTGAACCAGACCTAAGGTCTGAGAAAGGAAAGATGATAATAATAATAATAAATCCCGTGGAGGCCCAGGAAACGAATAGGCCTCCGGTATGTTCTGCCAGTCGTAAAAGGCGACGAAAAGAACAAACCACTAATAGGGCTGACCCCCCTTTTAGTGTGAATAGTTGGTTCAGGAGAGAACTAAAGAAGCCTCGGACAAGCTCCGTCATGGTCGGGGACGACACTTGAACCCTATGCCCGCCCACAATGGTAACGACACTGCTAGCCAACTGGAAAATGATTTAAATCCAAATAGAGGTGTTTTGCAGGATATGCTTCCTGCAACCACCCTAGAAGGAAAACAAAGACAGAGGATGAGATGGTCAGATGAAGTTAATCGACACCTCATGTTCTGTTATTACCAAGCAACAAACCTAGGAACCAACACAACTGGATACAGATCACAAGTATACACAACATTTATTACCAGATTACCCAGAATTAAAATTTTTATCAGAACAGTGACTAGCTGATCAGATCCGTGTAATAATAAAAAATAACAGGATACCCCAGTCAGAATTAGAAAACATCAAACAACAAGTACAACAAATACTGGAACAAAATAATGTGCAATCAGAAGAAGAAGAAAATACAGTAATGGACTCAAACATCCCAGAGCAAACAAACAAAGAACAACACGCATCAATTAAACAATCAGAGGAAAACAAAATCATAAGACAGCCACCAGAACAAGCACAAATAGAACACGAAGTGACATACATGTTAGATATAGAAGAAAAATTTCAGCTGACATATATAGAATACAATGACGCAAATACAGACATTAGACCATTCTTGCATAGACCGCCAAATAACCCACAAGTCGAAACAACAACAAAAACTATCAACACAATCATACACAACAAAATAAATGAAAACACAACTATGGAAGAGTTACAACTGCTGGTTTATATAGGAGCACTCACTACACTAAATATACACACTAGGCAGAGATCAGAACCAACCAACACACAGAAGAAACCCACAAAACCAGAATGGCAACACAGGCTACAGATCAGAATAGAAAAACTGAGAAAAGACTTCGGACAGCTAACACAATTTATAAGAAATGAAATGTCAGAGGAAAAAAAAACGAAAAAGGTTAGGTAAAATCTCACAACAAGAAGCGATAGAGCAATTAGATCAAAAGAAGCAGAAATTACAAGCATTGGCCAAACGACTTAGAAGATACAAAAAAAGTGAAAATAGAGGGAAACAAAACCAAACATTCAACACAAACCAAAAGAAATTTTATCAGACAATAGATAACACACACATTAAAATAGACAATCCACCAAACATAACAGACATGGAACACTTCTGGAGCAACATATGGTCAAACCCAGTACAACATAACAGGCATGCACGGTGGATACAAGATACCACAAATGCCTGAAGTGATAATTTTGCAACATGAAGTCACCCAAGCAATTAATTCTACGCACAATTAGGAAATCCCCTGGAAAAGATAAAATAGCAAATTTCTGGCTAAAGAAGTTCACCTCAACACATTCACATCTAACTAAATTATTTAACAGTTACATTGCAGACCCATACACATTCCCTGATACACTTACACAAGGAATAATTTGTCTGAAACCTAAAGATCAAGCAGACACAGCAAACCCAGCTAAATATCGCCCCATAACATGCCTACCAACAATATACAAAATATTAACTTCAGTCATTACACAGAAGTTAATGACACATGCAACACAGAACAAAATTATAAATGAAGAACAAAAAGGCTGTTGCAAAGTAGCACGAGGATGTAAAGAGCAACTGATAATAGATGCAGAGGTCACATATCAAGCTAAAACTAAACAAAGGTCGCTACACTACGCATACATTGATTACCAAAAAGCTTTTGATAGTGTACCCCACTTGCGGTTACTACAAATATTGGAAATATACAAAGTAGATCCTAAATTGATACAGTTCCTAAACATAGTAATGAAAAATTGGAAAACCAAACTTAATATCCAAACAAATTCAAATAATATCACATCACAGCCAATACAGATTAAGCGTGGAATATACCAAGGAGATTCATTAAGTCCTTTCTGGTTCTGCCTTGCTCTGAACCCACTATCCAACATGCTAAATAATACAAATTATGGATACAATATTACTGGAACATACCCACACAAAATCACACATTTGCTATACATGGATGATCTAAAACTACTGGCAGCAACAAATCAACAACTCAACCAATTACTAAAGATAACAGAAGTATTCAGCAATGATATAAGTATGGCGTTTGGAACTGACAAATGTAAGAAAAATAGCATAATAAAGGGAAAACACATTAAACAAGAAGATTACTTATTGGATAACCACAGCGGTTGCATAGAAGCGATGCAAAAAATAGATGCCTATAAATATCTAGGATACAGACAAAAAATAGGAATAGATAATACAAATATTAAAGAAGAACTAAAAGAAAAATATAGGCAAAGAGTAACAAAAATACTGAAAACAGAATTGACAGCAAGAAACAAGACAAAAGCTATAAATACTTATGCTATACCAATATTGACCTATTCATTTGGAGTAGTGAAATGGAGTAACACAGACCTAGAAGCACTCAGTACACTTACACGATCACAATGCCACAAATATAGAATACATCACATACATTCAGCAACAGAAAGATTAACATTAAGCAGAAGGGAAGGAGGAAGGGGATTTATCGACATAAAAAACCTACATTATGGACAGGTAGACAATTTAAGAAAATTCTTTATAGAACGAGCAGAAACTAGCAAAATACACAAAGCAATCACTCATATAAATACATTGGCTACACCATTGCAATTTCATAACCACTTCTACAACCCTTTAGATCACATAACATCAACAAATACGAAGAAAGTAAATTGGAAAAAGAAAACACTACATGGCAAGCACCCGTATCATCTAACACAGCCACACATCGATCAAGACGCATCCAACACATGGCTAAGAAAAGGCAATATATACAGTGAGACGGAAGGATTCATGATTGCAATACAGGATCAAACCATAAACACCAGATATTACAGCAAGCATATTATTAAAGATCCCAATACCACAATAGATAAATGCAGACTTTGCAAACAACAAATAGATACAGTAGATCACATCACAAGCGGATGTACAATACTAGCAAATACAGAATACCCCAGAAGACATGACAATGTAGCAAAAATAATACATCAACATCTTGCCATACAACATAAACTAATAAAACAACATGTTCCCATATACAAGTATGCACCACAAAATGTACTGGAGAATGATGAATACAAATTATACTGGAACAGAACCATTATAACAGATAAAACAACACTACATAACTAACCTGACATCATACTCACCAATAAAAAAAATTAACACAACTAATCGAAATATCCATACCCAATACAACAAATATACAGAAGAAAACCGGAGAAAAAATTGAAAAATACATCCAACTGGCTGAGGAAGTCAAAGACATGTGGCATCAGGATATTGTTGACATCATACCAATTATACTATCAACTACAGGAGTCATACCACCCAATATCCACCAGTACATCAGTGCAATGCAGCTCATCCAAATGTATATATACAGCTACAGAAATCTGTAATTATTGAGACATGTTAAATTACCCGAAAGTTCCTAAATACAATGTCACACATACTGTACAGTTACAAGAATGTCACGCTTGATCAAGGTCCGCATCACTTTCCATTTTTAACCAGACATAACGTCTGAGACAGGAAAGAATAATAATAATAGTAATAGTAATAATAATAGTAATAACAACAGCAGTAATAACCAATGTAGCTAGTTTCACATTAGTCATTAAATATGTTTAGTACTTATGAAATAACATCATGTATATGTAAATAATTTTTATGTATTTTCTGTATCAAAATATACAGAAACGACATTTAAATAATATACAAATAATAAATAGGGATTTATAAAATACTGTTGTAAGAGAAATTCGACATTTACATGCATACTACAGAAGCCACCATATGGTGTATAGCAGAGAGTACCATATACCACTGTTAGTCGTTTCCTTTCCTGTTGTACTCGCTGATGGAATTAGGGGAAAATGATCGCCTGTATTCCTCCATATGAGCCCGAATTTCTCTTATCAGTTTGCTGCAGATGCCTGTTCTCTAAATTTCCCCCAAATTTTTTTGTGAAAGAAAGTTGTCTTCCCTCCGTGGATTCCCTTTTTGAGTTAACAAAGCATGTTTGTAACACTTGCATAGTTATTGAGCCTCCCCATAAACTGAATTTACCCATTTGCCGTCCATACTACCATCCTTACATGCTACACCCATTTCATATCGCTTTGTAACATTATGCTCAGATATTTAAACTGTGACTTCGTCAAGGAGCACACCACTAATAGCATATTTGAGCTTCACATGGTTGTTCCTTTATTCATCTGCATTACCTCACATTTTTTTCTGCATTTTGAGGTAGTTGCCATTCATCATGCTAAACAGAAATTCTACTTAGTTTATCCAGTAACCTTCTAAAGTCACTCAATGATGATGCTTTCCCGTACATTACAGCATCATCAGCACAAGTCGTTGATTGCTGCTCACTCTATCAATCACATCATATATGTATATAGGAAACAAAATCAATCCTATCACACTCTGCTAGGGTGGTCCTGATGATACTTCTCTCTCTGATGAACACTCACTGTCAATAACAAGATACTGGGTTCTATTACATGAGAAGGCTTTGAGCCACTCACATGTTTGGGAACTCATTCTGTATTCTCGGACCTTTGTTCGCAGTCTACAGTAGGGGACCATGCTGAATGTTTTCTGGAAATACATTAGTGTGGAATCTGCCCACATCCTTCATGCATGGTTCGTAGCATATCAAGTGAGAAAAGGGCAAGGTGAGTTCCACATGAGCGATGCTTTCCAAATCCATGCTGATTTGTGGAAACATGCTTTCCCCTCTCGAGAAAATTTATTGTACTGGAACATTGAATACAGCCAAGAATTCTGCAGCAAACTGACATTAAGCATGTGGGTCTATAATTTCATTGGTCTTTTGTTGTACCCTTCTCGTATACATGTGTTACTTGCACGTTTTTCCTGTTACTTGGTACTTCGTGTTGGGTGAATGCTCAGTGACAATTACAAGCTAAGAATGCTGAAAAGTACTCTCTGCCAAAACCAAATTGAGATTCCGCCCAGACCTAGCAATTTGCTTGTTCTAAACATTTTCAGTTGCTTCTCCATGCCAGGGATGCCTATTTGTATGTCCTTCATATGCGAGTCTGTGACAGTCAAACAATGGTAAATTGGTAATAACTTTTAAATGCAAAATTTAAGACTTCATCTTTCATTTTTCTGTCTTCTATTGGGACCCCACACTGGTTGATGAGTAACTGAATAGAAGTCTTGTATCCAGGTGGTGATTTTATGTAGGTTCAGAATTTTCTCAGGTTGTCCACAAGATTTTTTGCTAAGGTATGGTGGTGGAAGCCATTGTATGGTTCAAGCATCGATCTGTTTATAGATTATTTTCCACAATGTATGTTAACACTACATGGAAACAGATATGAATTACTAATAATGCTAACACAAAAAATGCATATGTACAGGCTCTACATAAATTTGTACACACTTTTCTAACCTGCTAGTGTAAAATTGATTTTAGTCATCCTGTATGGCAGCTGTAGCTTTCTTCCAGGAAAGATAACTTCCCACATCCTGAGTGCTGCTAGCTTTTCAGTTTACAGGCAGACTGTACCTCTGCAGCATTTTCTGTCCAGTTCTCTCATTCTCTCATGTTAGTAGACAAAATAAGTTCACTGAGGTCATGTTCATATAGTGGAGTTATTTTCAGCATATTGAGTATTCATTTGCAGTTGTTGAATGAGCTATTATGTACAAAAGCTCCACAGCTGTAGCTGTTAACTGCATACTACACTGAAGTGCCTCCACAAGTGTAACATGTTGTTGATATGCATTCAGCAATGTTGATTTTACACTCTCCACTATCAGTGGCTGGAATACTTTTCGAAGATTAAGGGTGTCATATGCATCATACCAGGGTCATTACTCACAACATCTGAAGAGACCCAGAGCTTTAAATTGGCTCCCTCTGCAGCAAGATTTAATCATGCTCAGTCCTATTCAATCATACATATTCACACTCACCTTGGAGGATATATTGTAGACAAGTGATAAGTAGCTTCTCTCAATGCAGCCCACTCTATAAGTGGCAATAATACCTGAATGCAAGCGATTTATGCTGTTTACCAATAAAACAGTTAATGGTGAGAAAAGTGCAGTAATTTTTTGCTCATGTGTCAATGTACCACCAAGTGACTACAAACATTTACATGGCTTTACAATATGCTGTCAACAACATACAGCACCAAGCTGCCACATTTAACAATCCAATCCCTTTTGCATCAGTACTACATAGGTCACTGACAACATCACACTTACAAATTAAGTGCTTTTCTACCATTGTTTATAGGAACTTATTTGCCATAAAATCTCACACAACAACTCAAATCAGTATTCAGTAAACAGGAAATAACTCATATTATGTCTGTTTACACATGAGAGCTGGACAGAAAATGCTGGGAAATACAATGTCTGTAAACTGAAAAAACAAGTAGCACATGTGGTGGAGGAAATCGCATTTCTCACGTTACTACAACTGCCACACAGGTGACTAGGAACACATTCCCCCTATAGCAGTGTAGAAATGTGCGCAGAGGTTTACATAGAATCTGTCCATGTGTTTTTCTTTCATTTGTATTATTAGCAGCTCGTATCTGTATTTAAGATGGTGTTAACACACACTGTGTGAAATACACACCACTGGCCATGATTTCTAGTATGTTATTCTTGATACCCCGCACTGCCACTGTACAAAAATTTATGTCTGTGTGAACATTTTCCCCCAGCTGAAAATAAGTGTGTCCTTACAAATTAAAGGAGGATCATTACTATCACATGACAGTAACTGTGTATAGTATATCATTGTGTTTGTGGGTGATTTTACAATTTTTGTTTGTACAAATGTCTTGAATAACTTAAGGAGCAACAATGTTTACAAAGGTAGTGTCTTGATGGTGCTTACTTACCATTACTGAGTATGGTCGATATGAATAATTACAAACAAATATTTTCATTGTGTTGGGGGGGGGGGGGGAGAGAGAGTCAGGTAGTGTGTCACATGTGGTGTGGTGGCCACATGGCTGGTGGCAGTAGGCCACAAAGGATGCATTTGCACTTGGGTGCAGAGAATGGCCACACAACAGTGGTGCAGCTGTGTATGGCATTTTCTGAGTATGTTTTGCCCCACAAATGGTTTATAAACTGTGACACACTCTCCCTCAGGTACTGATTAGGAGATAAGGGGGGGGGTGTTTATGTAATACGAAGGAGTTTGGTTGCAGAAGAGTTTTTTTAAAATATTGGTTGTAGTGCTTAAAACTAATGGAATGAATCTAACAGTGAGTTTTATTTGAACCAATTCTAAAAGCCAACTAAACTATGAACTGTTTCCAGGCTAATCCCAGTAATCATTAAAATTGCCTATATTTTCCCTTTCTTTTTTCAGCTATTTCTTCACATAATCTATCAATTGGTAATGTTGTCCAAGATATGCACTTGCATGTAATCCCTTGCAGAATAACTGGGCCCAAGTATAACAACAGTTAGGCAACAGCTGTGTTTTATGCCCTAGGTATAAGGTTGCTGATGTAGATGGTATTAGTCCAGCAGAGAACGGTTCACACTGAACGTAACCAACCAAACTTTGCTCTTTCTTACACTGGTAGTGGAGACCCACATGAATGAACATATGACTAACTATAAAATTCTAAAGAAAAGCCCATGCCTTATTGGTTGTTGTTATTACTCACCTGTGTGATGTATTGGCAACACAGTAGGTCTGGGGGATGAGTGTGTGGTCATAACTGACAAAGGTAACAATTGATGGCTTATGCATAGAGTACAGTAGACTTACTGCCAAGAATAAATATGGGTGCCTGAAATCCAGACATAGCTCAGGAACATGAATGTTGGTGAATTCTGCCAGTATAAGGGCTATCTGACAGTCTGAACCATCTGTCCAAGTAGCTAAACTCGAACACAAATAATTCTGTATTCGAATAGAGCATTGCAAATCAGTAAGCATTATGGTGTAATGTTTTTTCCAGTCTGTGCTGACAGTCAAGAAATTGTGGATCTGCCAGGTAATGCAGTTCCATCTGGTTTCCCATGCAGCAGAAAAAGTATGCAGCCTATTGCATTCAAATTCACAAGTGTTACAAGTAATTGCTAGATTTACAGGTACAATAAGACCGCTGTGAAGCCTGATTATTTACACATGTGCAGCAGTGCAATAATAAGAGAGATCCCATAATGGGAAATGTCATCTATAGTGGTGCCATAATGTGACCAGTGATTCAGTATTAGTTAAGACATGCATTTATAAGTTGGAAGCATCAGGATAGGGCTAATTTGGTGCTGTAGCCCTAACTCACAGTGTATTTGCATGAATTTGAGCTGCATGGGTGTTGTAAATAAGAATCAATATAGCTTACTTTATTTGCGATGCAGTTGTGAGGTTGTATATGTCCTCATGTGTTGAAGGTAAATCTTGATCAATGACATCTTTGCACTTTTAATATTGTTTCACTCCAGAGGCAACTGTCTGAATTTGGATTTGGAGGGCTGGATGTGGAATGGCAGAAATCCACATGGTAGTTAGCAGTAATGCAGCAGACTTAGTTTTGAGAGTAGGCACACAGAAGGATGACAATGATATGTTCAGTTACCGAGAAGACTATGGTTTACAGTAGTAGCATTGAGTTGTTAATGCAGATTGTCTGTCCTGATGGAAAAGGCATAGATAATTACCTATGCACATTGGTAGGTGCAGTGACAGCTGGCTATTACTAGGCAAATGATAACACAGACTTGTGGTCATCCATTGATCAGTCCTCTGATTATTTTACTAACAGTGTTTGTAGTTGGCACATTGTCAGCTTGAAACTGCTGTAAAGTTCTGGCACACAGATTTTCCTGGTGAGTATTGGCTGAGAACCAAGAATTGGCGTACATAATCTGAGACACTGACAGGGCAGGGTTCAATTTTCTGCACTGCTGATGGGTGTGAAAGGAAATGGAATATGAAGCCAGCATCTGCAATGTAATTTTGCTGAAGACTTACGCTGACCAGTTTGTTGCTATGCTTGGGCCAAGGAAAATTATTTAGTTTAAATAGTTAGTTCTGGAAAACTTTACAGAGAAAATGAAGCATTTTTAATGGTATTGCGGTAGGTGGTTCCTGTCCAAACCCTAGCTTTCTGGTCAATCCATATATTGGGTATTGTGCATATGTAAGATTGGCAATTCGGGACCAGACTGGAAATGGGGATTCAAGTGGATTACAGATGTAATAGATTGACTGGCAGTTTTTTTGCTGTTTGAACATGGGTTGATACTAGACAAAGCATCAGCACTCTTTTACTGTAAACTGGCAGCAGTGACGAGTGTTGATGAGAAGAAAAATGCAACAAACGAAACACACATCAAAATGTTTCAATCTTAGAGTTGATACTGAGGGTGCAGTCTCTTTAGCACAAGGTAGCAGCACTGGTCATTTGTTTGATGAGGCATAAAAGGAAAGATATCACACCCAACAGCAAGACCAGGGTGACTTATCAACACCATGGCACATGAGAGGAGATGGGGGGCCTTGGCACCAGCATGGTAGGTAGGTAATAATGGTAACAAGAAATGTGGGTGCAACATGGTACAAGGGAACTCTGCTCCCAAACGCCTCGAAGGGATCAGGGCTGTGTCTGTGTGAACACTTAGCATGTGGTCCAGAGTGAATAGAAGTGTAAGTCTAATACATAAAATTAAGATGATGGCACAATGACATTGGTATAATCGCATCATGGAGGGTGAAGCTTTGACAATACTGGCCACACATGCTGGGAAAACGTCAGAAAAATCATGAAAACTAAGAACCTAAGGCCGAACCCAGCAGATAAGCAGTTGTTAGCATCTGGCTTAGACAATTAATGGAGACCATTGAGTTCCAGTATGTTGGACAGCGAGAAATTATGGAAAAGTTTAAACTAACTATAAAATGTGCTGTGGATAAGTGTGTACTGGGTAAATGGATCAAGGATGAAAAAGATCTACTGGTGTTTAATAATAAAATGCAGAAAATAATTAGGGGCAGAGATTGTTGCACTGTTGTTTTTTTTAAAAAAAGGATGCACTAATATCAGCAGGGAAAAGTTAATAGAAACTGCTGCATGTAGAAGACTGAATATGAAGCAGAAAACTACTTTCACTGTCACACCTTCGCAAATGATATTTCCAAGTTCCCACAAAATTCTGGTGCTATGCGAAATCACTACATCAGTCAGAGGCTTCTGTCCAATCACCTGAAGTTTTAAATGTGCCATTTAAGAAATCATTCACACTGGATTACTGTGCAAACATACCTTTGTTTGACTGTTGCACAGACTCCCACTTGAAGTAGAAGTAGGCATCCCTGCCTTAAAAAAGCAACTGGAAGAGTTGAAAACAAGTAAGTCCACAGATCCAGATGGAATACCACTACAGTTTTATGGAGACTATGCTGTGGCATTGGCCTCTTACTTAGCTTGCATTTGTAGCTAATCTCATGTCCAACGAAAGTCCCAATCAACTGAAAAAAAAAAAAAAGTGCAGGCCACTCCTGTAAATGGACCCACATAATTAGAGGCTAATACCCTTAACATATTCTGAGTTTGAGTACAATGAATTTTCTTAAAGCAGTAAAGCTTCTGTCCATAAATCAGCACAGATGTAGACAGCATTGTTCATGTAAAACTCAACTTGTCCTTTTCTTGAATAACATTCATTGAATCAGGGATGAAGAACAATAGGCTGATTTCATATTCCTAGATTTCCTAGGACAACAGGCTGATTATGTCCAGCTGGATTTTCAGAAACCATTTGACACTATGCCCCATTACAGACCGTTAACAAAGGTATGAGGGTACAAAGTAGTTTCTGAGGTATGGGAGTAGCTTGAAGGCTTCTTAAGTAATGTAACTCATTATATTATCCTCATGTTGTCTAGAGTGCTTTGGAGAATTGGGATTATTCTCTACATACATAAATGATCTGACAGACAGGGTGAGCAGCAATCTGCAGCAACTGTTTACTGATGATGGTGTGGTGTATGGTAAGGTACGGTCATTGACTAAATGTAGGAGAATACAAGATTACTTACACGTAATTTCTAGTGTGTCACTTGACACAGTCATGTTGATGAAATACCAAGACATAGGGCTGCAAAGCTATCTGTAATTTTACAAGCTTTAAGGAAGGGAAATGGTCGATTTTAGGGAGATGTAGCTCATTTTAAACAAATTGGGGAAAATCTAGGAAAAATGAGGGAATTTTAGCAATAAACTCTCAATCAAGTAAGAGAAAACATGGTGCATGATGGAACGGGGTATTTTTAATCATTTTTCCAAACAAAAAGTGCAAAATGAGCTCCAGTTGCACAATGTCCTACAAACAACTTGTGTTTTTGACTCATCTGACTCTATATTCATGATGCTATATGAAGACCAACTTCAGAATTAACTGAAGTGCTTCATTTATTCGGGTGTTTATTAAGACAATAAGGGAGGCTGAAGGTCTTTTTGCTCTCACTTGACATAGAGTTTGCTGGCATGCATGTGTGCGCATGGTTGTGCGCGCGTGCACGCACACACGCGCGCGCACACACACACGCACACACACAGAGAGAGAGAGAGAGAGAGAGAGAGAGAGAGAGAGAGAGAGGGAGAGGGAGTTATTTTGGGTACAAAAACATGAGGTAAAAATAAACAATATGTGAATGTGAACTCTCAAATTAAAACTGAAGAAGAATATTTTGTGCGTGAAATGAAACACATTCCCATATTAATGTGAATGGAAGCTGCCTCGAATCCTTCTGTTGTCAGATTTTGTAAGCAGTTTGAAGCATGTGTGGCTGTAATGCAGTTACTGTGAAAACTAGAGAGAGATCAGATTGGAAGACATGGTTTTGATAATAACTGGCTATCATCATGTCACTTCTAGTCCATAAATTTACGCATTTTTATCCAATTTTTCTCTTCATAACAGTTATTTTTAATTCCTAATTAAAAAACGAAAAAGCTATTTAATTGCATTTATCAAGAAACATGTGAAAAAAAGTTGGCGATATCTACCTTTCTGAGAATCATGATAAAATCTTCAAAAGTGGTGAAACTAAGACCTCGAAAGAAATCTTCCCATTTTCTACCAGTGTGTATGAGGGACAAAGATATAGAACAATGGTTAATCAATATCTTGTTAATAAAGCATTTACTCACAGACTGAAAATTATAAATTATGACGACAACATACACTTCCTTGAAACAATTTTAAAAATAGTAAAAGATTATCTACAAAGTCATCTTGAACTCTAGGTCAGGGTTATCCTCTTTTGTGACTACAAAATGCAGATAAGCAAAAGAACTATGGAATTTAGGTTTCAAACACAAAATGGTTCAAATGGCTCTGAGCACTATGAGACTCAACTGCTGAGGTCATAAGTCCCCTAGAACTTAGAACTACTTAAACCTAACTAACCTAAGGACATCACACACATCCATGCCCGAGGCAGGATTCGAACCTGCGACCGTAGCAGTCGCGCGGCTCCGGACTGAGCGCCTAGTTTCAAACACAGAACTATAGGATAATAAAAGAGAGATTTGACTAAATTCTGTAAAAGAGGAAAAGAGAGAATGTGAAAAAGTCTGATTTTGAAGCCTATCCATGGCTCAGGCTAGACATTAAACAGAATTATTTGTCTATAACTGACAATTGATTGAGCCACATCATACACTGAACTACCAGAAAAATAAGAGTGTTAAAAATACTGATCAAAAATTCTTCATATGGTCTATAAAATCTGCTTTCATTCCTGTAAAACAAGATCGATAAAGGGTTAGTTAGAGCAAAAATGTATGTGCTGATATTGATAAAAAAAACTTGAAAATTCTGAGTCTTCAGTTGTACATGCCATTCCAAAAATTTTGAAAAAAATTTCCCATCAAGGTTTGTTTATTTGAAGAGAAATGTCAACAACAACAACCACTAAAGAAGTCACCCCGAAGGGGTAAGAATGGAGATAAGTCTTCAGATTGCATCCAAGCACGTGCACCAAATATAACAAAATGCAAAAAAGAAAAACATGTAAATTTACTACATTTTAAAGAAGAGGAGAACCCCCCCACTCTTGTTGGATGAAAAATCTATCATCTCTTGTTTCAACTCGATTGACACAACATAAAGAACCAAAATTTGTGACATGGGTCTGCTACAACAAGGAAAAATTCTATGATCTCACAGAAAATTGCTTAGTGAACAAACCACTAAGTGTTAATTGTCAGGAAGAGAGATATACATAGATTTTTAAAAATTATCAGCATACAATAAAGGTTCCATTCATTATTTATGCCTATTTTGGGAGTTTGCGTTTGAAGGCCAACCAAACCTAGAAACCTTGTGTGTGATGAAAACACAAACCAAGTGGCATTTTTAATACGTGAAGACCCAGTTGTGTACAGAAGAGCAAAATATCCAAAAAAAATTCATCAAATGTACAAAATGGGGTTGAAGAAATTGGTAGAATTTATTCTGAAATTGAACAAATGAGACCATTAGCGTCTCAAGAACAATTAAGACACTATTATCTGAAAGACATTCATTGTATGGATTTTCTTATTCGTGTAAAAACAGAAAAGTTTGTCACCATGGCCTTCTAACTGGAAAATGTGTAGTCTCACCGAGTAGCTAGTGTAGCTTAAAATCTTGACTCCTTTCAATTTTTTCTCCTCTTGATCAATAACCTTATGCATATACATTTTTGCTCTAAGACCACAAACTTTTTCCATTGCATTCATCTCCGATCTCGTTTAAAACTTTCTTGTTTACTTGTGGAATGTTGTTGATATTTTCTGTTAAGTAGTCAATTGTATCAAAATGATCAATCACTGACTTTATGTTTTCATAGAAGTCTGTATGCTGTATATGCTGCTGTCTGTTTCTTGATAATGAAGTTTAATTTTTTTCTCAATATTTTGGTTTAATAACATTCTAGTGGAACTCATACATATGTTGTATAGATAGATCAAGTATGCTCATTACAATGTAAATTAGCTTTTTGAATATAGTTTTGGTCTTATTCATGTGGATGGACAACGAATTTTCGTTACTAATTGTTCTTCCTTTGAAATTTGGCTTTGCTACAAGTTTTTCACACTTGTCCACATCTGAGATCAATTTTATGTCCACTCTGTATTTTGTGTTCTGTCGTGTTCCTCAACATAGAGTTGTTCATCATCTTGGAGAAATCTTTTCTCAAATCCATTTTTTGCTTTGGTCCACATTCATGTGTTCACCTCTGTGTACTTTTTCAGCCAGTCAGACTGGTTAAATTGTAATACTCTGTATTTTGTTATCTTCATCCCTAGAGACAGATGGTTTTTAAGAATTCTGTGTTTGACCACATAGTTGTGTTTGCTACTCAAAGTAGTCAACAACTTGCTTTCTTTGGTCTGAGGCACAATTTTATTTTCAGGAGCAAGTGGTAAATCTTCATGTAAATAATGCAATTCCTTCAAATGTTCTAAGTCTACCTCAAGCATATATCCCATAGAAGATTTGACTGCAATTTGTCATATTTTACACCAAAAGATTGCATGTGGGTTATCCCATTCAAAGCCACCATATGGCAAAGATTGGCACATGCCTCACACCAGACACTGTTTGCATCAAAATATGCTAGATAGTTTGATTTCTTTTCTTTTTTTGTCATAATTTTTCAAATTCTTGTTATTTTCTTCCACATGCCTCCTACAACATTGAGATATGCTGCCTCTAATTATTTTTTTTCGATCAGAATCATTCTATGTTCATGTATTAATTGAAATGGTTGTTCAGTCATTTTTAAAACCGCATCCCAACATAAATCCGGTGCAGTATAGTACCAAGATGGATCCAACTAGTAGGTTTTCATGCACATTTTTCTAAAATTATCAAAGACGTCTGCCAACAACAAAACATCACTTAAGAGATATAGGTAGCCAGTATGATTCTTGACAAGTTTTTTCCAGATAATTTTTACATGTTTGTAGTCTTCATCTCTTTCTTCACAGTCATGCAGTTCATTGTAAAATTCTTCCTTTGGAGCAAACTGTGTTCCTTCAAATTTCTTCCAACTGCCCATGTAATTGTAGGGATAGATACCCCTTCTAATTGTTAGACTGACTAGATTTTCTTGGAAAATATTATAATGTTTGTCATTTTTTCTTTTTCCAATTTTAATGAAACTTAGTTGAGGCAAGAGGCCATAAACCTAAATGCATCAATAAATCTCATTTTTAGATTTTCTGTCTTCTTGCCAAAACTAAAGCATCTGTCTTCATTGTTCATAAAAAGTAAAATTTTTTGTAAAAAGTAAAATATGTATACTGAGTCTGAAAAATATGGAACCATGAAGGATATGTTAAACAGTAAATTTACTCAATTTAGGTCATTAAAAAGGTGTTGGCCTCCCACAACAAGAGAAGACACATCTTGGAAAATAAAATAGATGCACTACCATATGGACATTATGTGATGCAAAATTAAATTTAAATTATTGAATGCAGTCCACAGATAGTTGTCTGTTACTTGTAATACTTATAAACATTTCATCACTGTCTAGGTCAAATAGATAATTCACAGTCATCAGTTCACTGACTTGTGAATGTAGACACGTGGCCATGCAGTAACATATGGCTAGAAAGAATGAAAGAGCAAATTTTTCATCCGTAGTGCACACATTTATATTTTAAAAAAATCATAAAATAATTTTCTGTGTACTAACATAATTATTCTGTGGATCATCAAAGTCTAACCAGTTGACACAAACTTTGAGAGCCTTCCTTTTTGAAAATGTTCTCAACAAATGTACATAAAGATAGGTGGTTTTCTGTAACTCATGTTCATAAAAATTTCCTTTCAATTCTTCACTGTACAAGGCTGTTAACTTGTATGCAACTGGGCTAGATACAATAACACTTCCAACTGTGAAAATTTCGGTTGGCCAGTTGGCTGTGTACCTTTTTCAAAAATTCCCATAAGTTTGCTGATTGTAGCCTTATCACCCACTCTGTACTTGCATGTAGCATCTTCAGAGTCTGTTACATAAACTGTCTTCAGCAAGTCCTTCTCATTTTCTTTTTTCACATCTTTTATCCTCATCTTTATTGTCTAATGTTTTATGTTGTACTCATCAACCAGTTGAACTCATTTATAATTGCCTTTGAAGAGCAAACCACTTCCATATCTTTTCTTTCAATGTTCTGTTAAATCTTTTGAGAATAGACGCTTTCATACCTGTAAAATTTGAGTAACAGTTGATGTGATGTTTCTTCATCAGTTCTTGAAATCCTTTGTTGTAGAGTTCTGTACTACTATCTGTTCATAGATTTCTTGGACATTTTAGGTACAGAAGTATTTCAAAAGAGAGTCATATTTGTACATATTTTGTCTTTAACTGGCATAGCCCATGCAAATTTTGAAAATCCGTTCATAACATTTTATTTTCAATAAAAGTGGGAACTTTTTCTTATTTTTCTCTTTGACTTTTCTGCACATTTTCCTAAATTCTTATTATTTTCTTGTTCCAAACTTTTAGAGTAAACATTCAGATGACCGATTCTGCCCCAGTTCAACCATCCTGAATTAAAAATATAGTTATCAATCATAAAACTTGTTTTTTTCACATCCTCTTTGTTGTATGATTGCACATTGAATGGAATTTGGTTATAGTTTATCAAGTTTCTATTTTTACTTTTTCTTGAGAGTTCTTACCTTTGGTTACTATACTTTTTTCGTTTAATTAGCAGTTTTTATAGTAATAAATGAACTGCTTATTTCAGTTGAGTGACAAGTCATCAGTCCTCAAGAAAATGTTGATTGGACCTGTAACAGCAGTTACAAAAATGTATCACTGGTTGCTTTCTATAGCCATTTTCGGCTCCACATGTCACATGAAAAAAATAAACTGTACTGTGGTGGAAAAACAATAGTGATTCCTGTCAGCCAATAACCGTTGAAAAAATTAGAAAACTTTATTTATACATACAAGTCTAACGTAAATGTAAAAGCAGATGAATGCATAGTCCGTATCAAGAATTTTGTTATAAATGGACATAAAAGATTGTATTGGAAGTGTTGTAGCATTTGCTGACCAAACTATTCCTGTCAATGAAAAAACCATCACTAATGACCTTTCAGATATTATACCATTTGAGTTAATAAATGTTAATTTTAAGCCAAAAGTTGACTTTGCAATAACTTATGAGCCACATCATACTGTATTTGTTCCAATCCATGACAAGATTTAGGATTTAGAAGTAGCCATAACTGATGAAAATGATGAGTCAAAAGCTACCGGTTCTATTCATTCCCTGTGAATGAGAAGACGAAATGATCTAAATATTCATAACAAAGATATGGACATCAACATCCATGTTTGTGATGGTTGGGTTCATTGCAGTCATGCCCAGTTTTACATTACTTAGAGTTGTTCAGACCATTGGGGCAAGATTAGGGGTTTAGAGTCACAAGAACATATCTGTGGTATGTGTGTTTTCAAATGAAGACACAAGAAATTTTCCAACAGTAGAAACACTATCACTGCTACCATCAAATTCACTTTACTAATAATCATGATACCTCATGTCTCTTACAATGGATTTACATTCATTCAGTAGTTTCCCAGCTTTAACATTAAGGCAGTGGTGGGCCAGATATGTCAATGTGGCCAGTTTTGTAGATATGTCATTATGACCCTCCAAGATTATCCAACATATGATGGAAAATCAAATAAAAACTTGGTTCATAACTATGTGGCAAAGCTATTCAACTTCATGATCATAAAGAAAGGAAATAATAATTTGTCTATAATGGAACACCCCTTTATTTCTTCAACAGTTTTGTTGCATTTTACTTCATCCCTTCCCAATGAGTTATGTATGAAAGGGCATATACTCCACAATGGAAAATAAAAAGTTAGAAAAATGCAGTGCTTCATTGACAAGAACATGATTGGCGGATTTTTTTTTAAAGATTCCAATATCTTTCTTTGAAGAACAAACCATAGAAATTGCAGGACTGGGAAGTAGAAAAATTTCAAAGTAGGTGTCACAAATTGCTATAATTCTGCAGAGTTTGACATGACATATTTCATGTTCATTGTGTTTCAGACAAATTGTAAAAATAACTAATTGGTTGGTTCTTCATTATTTGATCATGGGAGGCTACAGAATGTCTACCTGAAGAATGGAGGAAATGCAGTTCTTTGTCAAGAAACTTAGGCACTTAGATCCATTAAACAACTCTCTGAAGGCATACTGTATTTTCACTGAGTTTCATAGCAAATATATGGAATGATACACTTTTTTACTTAATCATGTGTGGCAACAAAAATTTCACATACGATGCACAACAGATAATATAGACTGAAAATTTTAAAAAATGTATGCAATATAATGGACACAGTTCAGATAACTTTTATCAAACATCATTTTTCTTGTATTTCAGCACTTACAAAAACAGGTTTAGACCTGCGATCTGTTAATTTTGTGTGCCTACCTATTAGTAGATTTTTTCCCCTATGTACTTCTGCCCAACAGATACACATCACTTTAACATTTTGTTCATTTTTCCCATATATTCGATAACAAATGTAGCATCTACACTTTTTAAGCTTGTCCCTAGTTGTCAGATATGCATCAAACAACCAGCCTCTTCAATTTCTTGACACTTCATATATTTTTTTGTTGTTTTGTTTGCAACTAACATCATTATTTTCATAGATGATTATAGTTCAATTGTGTTTATCATTCGAAACTTGTTTTAATTGTTTCTTCTTATATTCATGTATAACAGGTTTTCCACTTACACAAAGCACTTTGTTATTGGTAAGATACCTATTTTTTGATAGTTTTGACACATTCTTGCATTTGTGTAGGTATTTGTTGTTCATAGATCTGTGTGAATGATAGTCATCAAGTGACTTAAAAAGGTGTTCAAAATTATTTTGCCAGACAGATATTTGAAACTAATTAATGGTTCAATTTTCAATTTTTGAATACAGAAGGATTAACCTGTGATGCAAAGGGATGAAGCAATATAAGAATAAAATATTTCACCACACTGGGTTCTTGACATAGATTCAGAGTTTTTTTTCCTACAGTTTTTTACCTATCGGTTTTTCTTTGCCATCATGCTCTTGGCAAAATCTGAGGCTTGTCAATACATCATTAGCTTGTCACATAGTGGTTTCACACTTGCAGACCATTCAAAGGTTACTTCTTTCTTCAGTAGCTTTTTAAAGACATATTCACAGTACCATTATCTTTTTCAAGACAACAGTAGTAGTTTTCCATCCCTAGAAGACTGTAGCTTATTTGCATTAGTAGGAGCAAGGAACTTGCCTGCTGCTTCTGAAAGCCACAGATCCAGCTTAAACCTAATATCATGGTCGAAATACTGAACTTGTGATGTCTTAAAGGAACATTTATCCTACTTAAAACTCAGATGGGCACTTTGCAACCTGTCTAATACATTTCTTAACCTCTCAGTGTGCTCTTCGATGGTTCAAGAGAACACTAAAGTAACATCTAAATAGACCAACCCGGAAGTGGATTTCAACCATCATAAGAACAAATCGGCAAATCTTTGAAATGTGAAGGGTACATTCAATGTACGAAAAGGCATCCATAAAAACTCACATTATCCAGACAATATCCCAAAAGCTGTCGTTCAGCAGTCCTGAGGGTTATCAGAATCTGTTGGTATCCTGATTTTGTAGTGAAAGAATTGCAGTTTCCCACTTAGCCCAGCATTTCACGAGTTCATGGCAAGGGGTAAGTGTAAGGGGTGGTAACCTCATTTACTGCACTCACGTCTACACATAGGCAATAGATCTTTGCTCCATTGATTGTTTTTTCTCGGTACAGCTATGATTGGAAGTGACCATGTACTGACATATGGTTGGATAATTCCTGCACTGAGATGTTGCTGGAGTGTTTCTTCCACAACAGACTGTAAGTAGTGTAGATTTCTTTATAGTTTCTACACTATTGGCCCGGCATTCCCAGTAGTAATGTCACAGTAAAGGTGGTCATTAGCAGATAAGTATTAGCAGCCAAGTATTGCCTTTCCTCAAATAACCATGAATGCTCTTCCAGAAATGGATACAACAGACTCCACTTGATGCCAGTGACATGTGAAAACTTAATTTGCAACTGCTAAGAAGTGGTGAAACTCGGTATACCTCTCTGACAACGGCTTCTTACTGCTTCTGCTCTCAGTTCTTTCTTCAGAAAGGGGTTGCTCATTCTCAGTTATTTTCTGTGTGCTGGCCATTACTGTTCTACACAGTATTGCTGTGTCACATACTCCAAAATGATCTAACCATATATTCCAGAATGAGATTTTCACTCTGCAGCGGAGTGTTACTGATATGAAATTTCCTGGAAGATTAAATCTGTGAACTTTGCAGGAGAGCATCTATAAAGTTTGGAAGGTAGGAGACGAGGTACTGGCGGAAGTAAAGCTGTGAGGATGGGGCATGAGTCATACGTGGTAGAGCACTTGTGCGCGAAAGGCTAAGGTTCTGAGTTTGAGTCTCGGTCTGGCACACAGTTTTAATCCGCCAGGAAGTTTTAAACATATATTGATGGTTGTCCTTTTCCCCACAGTTTCTGCCTCATACAAGCTCCACCTTAGATGCAAATGCAGTCTATCAATAATGTCATTTTGGTTGAGTGGGTCACGATAAAGACAGTACCTGTAGGTTCTTGAAATTTGGAGATCAACAAGAGAAAAGCAACTGGAATTCCTCAACAGAGGAAAGTCCACTGGACCTGACTGGATACCAGTTCGATTCTACACAGAGTATGCGAAAGAACTTGCCCCCCATCTAACAGCCGTGTACCGCAGGTCTCTAGAGGAACAGAAGGTTCCAAATGATTGGAAAAGAGCACAGGTAGTCCCAGTCTTCAAGAAGGGTCGTCGAGCAGATGCGCAAAACTATAGACCTACATATCTGACGTCGATCTGTTGTAGAATTTTAGAACATGTTTGTTGCTCGAGTATCATGCCGTTTTTGGAAACCCAGAATCTACTCTGTAGGGATCAACATGGATTCCGGAAACAGCGATCGTGTGAGACCCAACTCGCTTTATTTGTTCATGAGACCCAGAAAATATTAGATACAGGCTCCCGGGTAGATGCTATTTTCCTTGACTGCCGGAAGGCGTTCGATACAGTTCCGCACTGTCTCCTGATAAACAAAGTAAGCGCCTACGGAATATCAGACCAGCTGTGTGGCTGGATTGAAGAGTTTTTAGCAAACAGAACACAGCATGTTGTTATCAATGGAGAGACGTCTACAGACGTTAAAGTAACCTCTGGCGTGCCACAGGGGAGTGTTATGGGACCATTGCTTTTCACAATATATATAAATGACCTAGTAGATAGTGTCGGAAGTTCCATGCGGCTGTAGTATACAGAGAAGTTGCAGCATTAGAAAATTGTAGCGAAATGCAGGAAGATCTGCAAAGGATAGGCACTTGGTGCAGGGAGTGGCAACTGACCCTTAACATAGACAAATATAATGTATTGCGAATACATAGAAAGAAGGATCCTTTATTGTATGATTATATGATAGCGGAACAAACACTGGTAGCAGTTACTTCCATAAAATATCTGGGAGTATGCGTGCGGAACGATTTGAAGTGGAATGATCATATAAAATTAATTGTTCGTAAGGCGGGTACCAGGTTGAGATTCATTGGGAGAGTCCTTAGAAAATGTAGTCCATCAACAAAGGAGGTGGCTTACAAAACACTCGTTCGACCTATACTTGAGTATTGCTCATCAGTGTGGGATCCGTACCAGACCAGGTTGACGGAGGAGATAGAGAAGATCCAAAGAAGAGCGGCGCGTTTCGTCGCAGGGTTATTTGGTAACCGTGATAGCGTTATGGAGATGTTTAGCAAACTCAAGTGGCAGACTCTACAAGAGAGGTGCTCTGCATCACGGTGGAGCTTACTCACCAGGTTTTGAGAGGGTGCATTTCTGGATGAGGTTCAAAATGGCTCTGACCACTATGGGACTCAACTGCTGTGGTCATCAGTCCCCGATAACTTAGAACTACTTAAACCTAACTAACCTAAGGACATCACACACACCCATGCCCGAGACAGGATTCGAACTTGCGACCATAGCAGCAGCGCGGCTCCGGACTGGAGTGCCTAGAACCGCACGGCCACCGTGGTCGGCTCTGTATGAGGTATCGAATATATTGCTTCCCCTGCTTATACCTCCCGAGGAGATCACGAATGTAAAATTAGAGAGGTTCGAGCGCGCACAGAGGCTTCCAGACAGTCGTTCTTCCCGCGAACCATACGCGACTGGAACAGAAAAGGGAGGTAATGACAGGGGCACGTAAAGTGCCCTCCGCCACACACCGTTGGGTGGCTTGCGGAGTTTAAATGTAGATGTAGATGTAGAACCTTTCCAGTACTGCCATTGATAGTCATAGAGGTTTGGCTCTTAGATCATAATATGTGATTTAGCCAGAATTTGGAAAATAGAGCTTTTTTCTGTGGTCGTCTCTCACATTTTTGTGACAAAACGATGAGTTGCCACACTGAATCAAACATTATGCGAGTTATCACATCCTGATAACATTATAGAAAGTCATGTCACCAAACTCATATTTTTCTTCAAATCAAAATCACATATGGTATTGTCATCTCTACCTTAAATGAGCAATTCCTACAAGCTTTATTACTTCAGCACCCAAAGCACTAATACAAAAGTGGGGCAATTTTAGTGGCCACTTGTTGCCAGGGAAAAGAAAAACTAAATGTATCGGAGTGCCTCTTTCCGTGAAAATTAGAGCTGGAGTTCCTGTAATCTCTTCCTTCACAATCACCCTTGCCACCTCCTCTACATCTCGGTAATTTAAGGGCTTCAGTACTGTTACTGAGGGTGGAATTGAGTATACTGCCAGCCCCCCCCCCCCTTAATTTTCCTGATTAAATCGCCCATTCCTCCTGTTATAGGTTCAGTGAACACACTGAGTACAACACTGTTCCAAATAGGGTTGGCAACAAGTTGCTCTTCTTCCTTGTGTATCAATGCAAAACAGACTCCCTCATGAAGTGAAGTTTTGTTAGCCGTTATGACTTCTTCACCAAATGTTTTTTATTCCAGTCTTTGATCAGAATATCAATTCTTTTGACGATGACTGGTTTCAGACAGTAATGACCATCCTCAGATCTACAGTATACAAATACATACACCTTGTGAGCAGTGTATCTTTCAACGCAATACAGCATTACATGTCACAATATACTATCACACAACCAGGGAAATGTGCAGACAAAATACGGTAAAACGTACCTTTTCTACACCATGTCCTAAAGTGATAAGGCCATAATGGCTTCATCAAAACAAATAAATATACTCGGCACAGCATCGTCACACAGATCTAAAATAAGGTGTAGAATAGGCCACATCATCCACACAGTCATTTTTTCAACTGGCTACTGAAGTACAGTAGCTACCAGAAATATGTTTGCCTACATCCTACATAGATGTCGCTACTGTGGGTTTAGATGTAGCCACCATTTACGTAAGAAATGTAATGTGATAAAAATACATTAGGTCAATTACGTGTAGCAGACTTTTAAATATTGATAGTTATTATAGAAACAAATTGTGATACAGTAAAAGATGAATACAGTTACCCATATAAAATTATTAAAAGGAAATATATAAAAATAATAGGTCTGTCACTTTTATGGTGAATTATACAGTCAAAAATTAATATACATAATAAATTGCCTGTAGCAACCTATAAATTACCTATGAAAGATAAAATTTCTAAATGACAGCTGAAGAAAAGACAGATCAATGATCAGTGCCCTCTGTTGGGTCGGTCGCCAGAATGTTATGTAGGCACACGCCGATCATAAGTACTTAACCACCAGAGGGCTTTACATACATCATGATATTTCTCCCACAGAAAACGTTTAAACTACATATTAACAGTCAATAAACAAAATTATCTAGTCTGGCCATACAATCCATGAATAGGTATGACTTAATCAGTTACAGGATTAGAACAACGAATGTATGGAAGTAAAGAAAATGCATACTGTTTTCTACACAAATCATCAAGCAAGGCAAGGTATAAATACACGAGGCATTTTTTGGTTATCGTAGTATGTTATCGAACAAAGCAAAGTAGGTGTTGGGCACAAAATCGCTTTGTCCATTGAGTACCCTAGTGGACTCATGCTTTTTGGCCTTGTAAATCTCCAGCTCTCCCAGCAAGTTCAGGGAGCATTTGCAGGCACATAACAAAACGGCATCGGGAATGCATTTGTCAGAAACCGGTGACACTGTAGGCAATATTGAGAGCTGTATGCATATTCTACACAGGGCAGAGGAAGGTCGCGCTCTCGACTTACCCTCCTGTGACATCTGTCCTATCTTTCCACTAAATGTCCCATGCCTCATAAAATATTTTGGAGATTTCATCCAGTCTCAATCTGAAAGTATTTTAAGTGTGACAACTTTCCTGGAGGGAGGTAAATTCAGGAACTTAGTACAAATACTATGGCAATTTCTTGTAAAATTTTGACAGCTGAAGTGCCTATACCCTGTATGCTATCTGATATATTTCTCTAATGGTGCCTCGGAGTTCATCAGAGGACTTCAAACTATCATCCAGCATAAAAATTACTCATGTGCATTCCACATATACTCCTCTTACGTTTCCAGTAACTTAGTGTGTCATTCATTATGCATCCTATCATAGGATTAGCTACAGACAAAATTTATGACACTGACCGCACTGCTGTTCAACTTATACTTACTCAGAAACATTGTCACACACTCTCTGTCTGTCTCATTTGCAACATATGCAATCTGTGTTTTGTCATTTTTATTTCTGGGAACAATCCATTTTAGTTCCTTACAAAAGTAATGGGGAGCAGTTTGCCTCTTGAGCGGAATTTCATGAATTTTTAGCAATGTATGGATACTAAACAGTTGGCTCGCAGATTGTTGTATGGATTCCTTGATGTTTTGTTGCACAACCTGTATGAGCTGATTTATATTGCCTGCTTCCTCTCCTGTTTCGGTCACATCCACTGTGATATTCTTAATTTGGTTTGTAATTCTTTTTTTCTAACCAGTTGTTTAATGTAATTGTTTCTCTTAAATTTTAAAATTTTTACTCACTTTAAAGGTCTTTCATTCTTTCTTGTTTTTCTGTTCTTGAGACCTCCAGCATTCTAACTCATCTGGCTATTAGCCCCTCCTTAACCGAGTTTATGTCACATTTAAAATTGTATTTTACCCTTTCTGTTACATATTTTATCTCTGTGATGAATTTTTCTTGGGGGTTCTACGCAAATCTTTGCGATCATCTCAGACAGACACAGTATGCTTTACAGCTTGATATTTGGCAGCCCTCCAATCTTTATTTTTCTGTCATTTAGCTTTTCAAATGCTTCTTTCCACCTTTTGTTAAGTTTGTGAACATTCTTTCAGCTCTAGTTTCCATGAAGTTATGTGTTGTGACTGATTCCATGTTGCCTAAACTGTCCAATCCCTGATCTATAAATTCCAAATTAATCTCTGCCTCTGCTCTAAAGTCAGTAATGCCTTCTAGGTTATATACTTATTTTTAGTCTTCAATACTTCTATGTCAACATTGTATGCACTAATTTCCAGAAAGATTGTAAAAGTCTCCTTCTTTTATTTATCAATACATGGACCTCCATCAGAAGGATGAAAACATTTCTTGCACCTCTCGCAAATAGCAAATTGGAACATTTACATTTGCCATTCTGCTACACTGTTTGCCATGTTCTAGTGTAGTGAAACAACTGTAAATTCTAAGGGTAGTTGCTGCAACCTTCTTTGTAGTTTTGTTGTACCTTTTCATGCTTTCAGCTACCTGAATGTTCCTATCTTTGAAAACTACATTTTTGTTCATAAAACTGTGTGTCAGATCCCAGTAAGCCAGTTATAACAATCTGTTTCATTTTTATATGTACTTTGACCTTAAATTGGCACATATCAACCTTGGTAATCCAACAGTTGGAATGAAGGCTAACAAAGGGAAATCATGCATACCAGCTTATTGTTCCAAAAAATGGATACCCTACCACCTAGTTCACTCAACAGTAATGATTTGAAGTTGACCATTGGTTTACTATCTGCTCAACTTAATTTGCATCATAAAACAATATTAGCTTTAATTAATCGTTGTAAATATTGTTGCTTGTGTTATGGAAATTTGATTTCTTAACCTCTTGTACCTCATTGCTCTCTGAACTTGTCTCACTTTTCTCACACCAAACACTAGATACTGCTGCTTACATATCCCTGACAAAGCAAATATTAACTTTCGGCATGCACAAAAAAAAATAAAAAAAATAAAAAATAAATGAGACTGATGACCTGAGCTGTTAAGTCCCATAGTGCTCAGACCCAAAAAATAAATGAATAACAGTTACTCATGTTTGGGTCTACATGCATATCCTGCCACCAGAGATGAGCCATCAGTGAGTACACGTCCAACTATGGGTTCATGTTATCAATATCAGAGCACTTACAACTACTTCAGAAGGTGTCTCATCCATTTCTCACTTAACATTGTTTGGTCTGTTGATCGCCATAACATATCACTATAATTTTGGAGTATCTTGAGAATGGTCCTGTGATTGGATTATTCTGTAATTTGCTGAAGCTCCTTTTATTTTACAATATGGAATACATGCATATTTATTGTCTTTTAAGCGGGAGTGAGCACAAAAATATCGTCTTCCAACCAACATTTAATTTCATTAACCAATGCTTCATTTTAAAATTTGAATACCTATTTCTGCAGATAACTGCCATTTCTTACAGTGCATTTTTGTAGGTGCTGGATCATGTGGATTACAAATATTTAACCAAAACACTTGTTAATGAGCATTTTTTTTCACTTGGCAATATCAGGGCACAGTCTCAGCTTGACAGAGCTAGATTTGATCAGGCATTCTGAACTCTGTTGAGTGGACTCTCCTACTCGTGGAAATAATGTAGTTCTCAATTCTTCATTTAAATATACTCCCATTGGAAGGGATTTAACAATTGAAAGTAACGTCTCTTATCAGTGTTAGCATAATGTTGGATGCTTTTGACAGTATCTATTCAATAATGAAGAACTGTTGTTGTTGTTGTTGTTTGATGCAGTTCTCCATGCTAGTCTATTTATGCAACCTGCTTTACCTTTGCATAACTACAACAGCCCTCATCCATTTCAACCTGATTATTGTATTCAAGCTCCAGTCTCCCTTGACAATTTTTACATTCTGTACAAAATTGACAGTTCATTGATGCATCGGAATGTGTCCTATTAGCTGATCACTTCTTTTACTCATGTAGTGACATAAATAATTATTTTCTCCAATTCAATTCACTTCCTCTTCTTTTTTATTTGATCTTCCAATCTAATCTTTAGCATTCTCCTGTAGCATCACAGTCCGAAGCTTCTGTTCGGGTACACGCCAGACAAATACCTTCAGGAAGGATTTCCTTAGACTTAAATGTTGTTATTGCTATCATCATCATCATACTTAAGACTGCATCTGAATTTGGATGTCACATGTTTATTCAATTTTTCTTATTTCCTTCTTTATTTTTTCTTCCCAAAATCTCTCCACTCTTTGACTGTGTTCCCATTTTCTTTGTTCTGTCCATATTTTCCTCTTTTCTTCTTTTCTTTTCTTTTGCTTTAGAATTCTTGTCCACAATTTTGTTTCTCAATTTCCCTTTTATGTATAAATGTACTATTGATTCATACTTGTTTTAGACCTTCATTTGTTTTATTGATGCCAATTTGTTTTTTTAATTGAACTGTGACTACATCAAAAATACTCTTAGTGAATCTGTTGTTCATTCCAAGCATGCCTCTGTAGAATGTTAAACCATCATTTTTTACCATGTTGGTGGCCCTGTTTGTGTATTCATACAATTCTTTGGTTTGTCTCTTCATCCATATACCATCATTGAGTATGGCTCAAAAAACTTTTTCTGAGGTTTCTATTTTTTTTTCTGCTGCTGTAATGCTTGATACTCCAACTGTGGCTGTTTCTTATCTGTAGAGTGCTTCTGGTAGTGCAGCTGTATTGTAGTGCCCTGAACTTGGTGTGTCTTGAACTTGGTGTGTCTTGATATTTTTCTCTTATTTTAGTGTGTCCATGTGAATTTGTATGCTTCCTGAAGGTTTGCTGTTCTTTCTATGTTGGATTCCTTAATTTAACCTACATTTTGTATATTTTCCCTTAGATACTTGATTTTGTGTTTTCTTGTATGGTATATGTAGATTTGTTTCGGTGGAGACTTCATGTAAGTGCTATAATGCTTCTTGCCTGTTGTTGCTGAATTTTGGCAGGTCATCTGCAAATGTGTAGCATTTTGTCACTGTTTTCTTTACAAATGTTATCCCTAACTGAATCCTTTTTGCTTTTTATCCCATTGTTGGACAGTGTTGCCCAAGAATATGTTCAAGAAAAGTGGTGAGAATCCATCTCCTACCCTGATACCTGTGTGTTTCTCAAATGGTTCTGAAGTTACCCCCATCAGTTTCACTTTGGATGTTGGGCCTGTTAGTTATTGTTATAGGAGTGCCCTAGTTATTCTGTTTTAGTGTGACAAGTAGCTTGCCTGTCTATGGAGTTGTAGGCCTTCTTAAAATCCACAAATGTGAGTACAGCATTGTTTGCCTGGCTGATCTTCAGGAGTGTTCACAAGATCCAAATCTATTGACTACATGATCTTCCTTTCCAGAAACGTGCTTGGTATTCATTTGTTATTATATGACCTTGCTGTTCTAGTCTCATGAGTAATGCCTTGAGAGAATTCTGTTAGTGACTACTAATAATGAGATGACTCTGTAATTATTTAGGTCTTGTCTTGTTGCTTTTTTGCTGCAGTGTGTGGGTTAATGCATATTTCCATTCCTGTGGAACTATAGCCCCCTCTACATCTGTGATAGTGGGACGTTTAGAACCTGTATTTGGTATCATTTTCTTGATGTTTAATTAATTTTTTAGGCTTTGCACAGTTGACCAGTTTATCAAAGTATTTTTTTCAGAATTTTCCAGTCTTTGTTTTTAGAGATCGATCTGATCTTTTGAAACATATGTTTGGAGTCTGATAACTTTTTATATTTTTTCTGATTATTCTGTAGATATTTCTCTTGAAATTTTCGTAAATTTCATTTATTTTACGTTTGATGTATGCTTTTTTCACTCTTCTGATATATTTTGAGAATTATTTTGTACTTAGTTGAAATGCTGCCATGTTTCAGTAGTTTTATTGCTGCTAAACTTCTTCCATGCCCAGATTGTTAGTTCAATGGCCTAATCACAAGTTGATTTCTACCATCTATCTTAGCATTTTCTGCGAGTTTGACCTCTCAATGTGAGATCTGTTCAATTTTCTGTATCATTTTCATTAATTTCATGCATAATTTTGCCTTTGCTTATCTCCAAATATTCCAGATAAAATCTTATAAATTTTTGTTTGTCTCTGTTTCCAGGAAATGACCTAATTTTTAGTAAATGATGGCTGGACTTCAAGAAAACTTCACATATTCTCGCATTCAAAATTTCCCTTGTGTTTTTGTTTGTTATGGCTATGTGATCTATTTGGAATGTTCATCATATGTTCTTGGGTGTTTCCATGTTGTGAATCTCTGTCGTGGCTTTTGAAATTGTGTTGACATAAATTTTAACTTAAAATTTTGACAATAATATATGAGATGTTACCCATTTTTGTTCCTACATTTTTTTGTACTGTGTGTGGGCCTGTTATTTGCTTGTACCTTTTTCCTACTACTAGTTGTGAACTGAAGTCTCTTAATATAATTTTAATTTGTCTTTGTGGTATTTTGTTTATTTCCTCCATGTCTTCTCGAAAATTCTCGGTTACTTGTAATCTGTTTCTTTGGTAATTCTTGGTGCATGTGTGTTAATGATTGTGTATGCCCTGCTTCCTGATTTGAAGGTTATTGTGAAGATCCTTTCCGATTTTGAGCAGAAATATTATATTTTGTCTATGACTGATTTGTGTGCTTCAAAATCTGTACCAAACCTTGTGTTACCCTTCTGATGGCAGTTTTCCCCTGTATATCCTGCAGTTTTCTGTGTTGAAGTGGTTTTTGTCTGTGAAATGCATCTCTTCTATTTTGAGGATGTTGATGTCAAATTTTTGTAGTGTACAGGTAAGCTGTTTAGGTTTGCCTAATTTGAGCAGTAAATTTGTGTTGAGTGTGCCAGTAAAGTCTGTGAAGAGGATTTGACAAGCTCTCACTCTCCTTTTCATAATATTTCTTGTCCCCCAAAATCTAATGATCAGGAAATCCCAGTACATTTTCTTGGACCTGCAATAGTGGATATCTTTCCTATTGTTCCATAATGATTCTTTTCAAGTTACAGATGGAAGTGATGATCTGTGCTAGAGATTACTTTTGTTAAGGACTGGACTGTGAGAACAAGACATACTTGTATACAGTTTCACCAACTTGATGAACAGACATTGAGCACTTGCTGTTGGATATCAAAATAGACGCTAAGGGACTTAGGTCCATGTTAGTATTTGATCCACACTACTCATTTTGTGTCCTTAAAACCATCTACACTCCTGGAAATTGAAATAAGAACACCGTGAATTCATTGTCCCAGGAAGGGGAAACTTTATTGACACATTCCTGGGGTCAGATACATCACATGATCAGACTGACAGAACCACAGGCACATAGACACAGGCAACAGAGCATGCACAATGTCGGCACTAGTACAGTGTATATCCACCTTTCGCAGCAATGCAGGCTGCTATTCTCCCATGGAGACGATCGTAGAGATGCTGGATGTAGTCCTGTGGAACGGCTTGCCATGCCATTTCCACCTGGCGCCTCAGTTGGACCAGCGTTCGTGCTGGACGTGCAGACCGCGTGAGACGACGCTTCATCCAGTCCCAAACATGCTCAATGGGGGACAGATCCGGAGATCTTGCTGGCCAGGGTAGTTGACTTACACCTTCTAGAGCACGTTGGGTGGCACGGGATACATGCGGACGTGCATTGTCCTGTTGGAACAGCAACTTCCCTTGCCGGTCTAGGAATGGTAGAACGATGGGTTCGATGACGGTTTGGATGTACCGTGCACTATTCAGTGTCCCCTCGACGATCACCAGTGGTGTACGGCCAGTGTAGGAGATCGCTCCCCACACCATGATGCCGGGTGTTGGCCCTGTGTGCCTCGGTCGTATGCAGTCCTGATTGTGGCGCTCACCTGCACGGCGCCAAACACGCATACGACCATCATTGGCACCAAGGCAGAAGCGACTCTCATCGCTGAAGACGACACGTCTCCATTCGTCCCTCCATTCACGCCTGTCGCGACACCACTGGAGGCGGGCTGCACGATGTTGGGGCGTGAGCGGAAGACGGCCTAACGGTGTGCGGGACCGTAGCCCAGCTTCATGGAGACGGTTGCGAATGGTCCTCGCCGATACCCCAGGAGCAACAGTGTCCCTAATTTGCTGGGAAGTGGCGGTGCGGTCCCCTACGGCACTGCGTAGGATCCTACGGTCTTGGCGTGCATCCGTGCGTCGCTGCGGTCCGGTCCCAGGTCGACGGGCACGTGCACCTTCCGCCGACCACTGGCGACAACATCGATGTACTGTGGAGACCTCACGCCCCACGTGTTGAGCAATTTGGCGGTACGTCCACCCGGCCTCCCGCACGCCCACTATACGCCCTCGCTCCAAGTCCGTCAACTGCACATACGGTTCACGTCCACGCTGTCGCGGCATACTACCAGTGTTAAAGACTGCGATGGAGCTCCGAATGCCACGGCAAACTGGCTGACACTGACGGCGGCGGTGCACAAATGCTGCGCAGCTAGCGCCATTCGACGGCCAACACCGCGGTTCCTGGTGTGTCCCCTGTGCCGTGCGTGTGATCATTGCTTGTACAGCCCTCTCGCAGTGTCCGGAGCAAGTATGGTGGGTCTGACACACCGGTGTCAATGTGTTTTTTCCATTTCCAGGAGTGTATATATGAGAGGCTTTCCCCTAACTGACACCTGGAGAGGTGCCTGATGGGGAAGTAACCATCTCACATGACTACTTAAATTTGTATTACATGTTAACAAATTTCTCTTGTTCAGAAATATTTATGTTGCCGTTACCTGTCAGCATTTTGTATCTTCCCTAATTTCTTCAGAGTTCTGTCAGAGCTTTCTATAGATGGTGTCTATGTTTCCCTTAGTCATGCAAATTCTGCAACCTTACATTTGCGCTCTAGCCTTTCCTGCTTAGATATTTTGGACGTTCTGGCAGTCTCATTTTTCAGACTCCTGTATTCATTTGCCTTCTTCATTTGCTGCATTTTTGTACTTTCTTGTTTGGTAAATAAAATTAAATATCTTTTGCGGTATCCAGAGATTTCTCTTAAACCTTGCCCTTTTATCTGTTGATCACGTGCTGCCATCAGTATTTCATCTCTCAAAGCTACCAGTTCATTTTCTTTTGTGATCCTTTCCTGTCAATCATTGCCTAATACTTCGTGTGAAACATGCAGCATCCTCTGGTTCTTTCAATTTATCTGCATCTTATTTCCTAAATTTCGTACCATTTTGCTATTTCCTAGGTTTTAATTTACAGTTCATTACCAATAAATAGTGGTCAAAGTCTATATCTTGTCTGGTAAATGTCATACAGTTTGAAATCTGGCTTTAAAATCTCTTCTGTGCCATTACATAATCAATATAAAAACTTCTAGTGCCCACAGGTCTCTTCCATGTACACAGTCCCTTTACATGATTCTTAACTGAATTAAATTATGATCTGTGCATAATTCTTTTTAGGTGGCTTTCTCTTTTACTCCTTTTTTATCCCTTTCTCCCAGTCAGCGTTCTCCTACAATTTTTTCTTCTGTACTTTTCCCACTGCCAGATTCCAGTCTCCCATCATAATTAATTTCGCATCTTCTTTAAATATCTGTATATCTGTTAACTCATCATACATTCTTTCAATCTGTTCATCATCTGTAGAGCTAGTTGATGTACAACTTTCACTACTGTGGTGAGTGTTTGCTTCATTTCTGTCTTGACTATGATAATTTGTTATCTGCATTCCTATTTTCGGATTCATTTTTACACCTACCCCTTTGTCATCCCTGTTTGACGTTTTGTTTACAACTGTGTACGTACATGACAATAATTCCTGTTTTTTCTGCCACCACACTTCACTATCTTCCACTATGTTTACCTTCAACCTTTCGATTTTGTTTTTTAAATCTTCTAATTCATCTACCTGATGAAGGAATCATGCACTGACCCTAGAATGCCAGTCTTGTTTTCCTTGATGACAACATTGTCCTGAATAGTCTCACCATGAGATCCTAATGGAGGACTATTTTACCTCCAGAATATTTTGCCAAGGAGGATTATTTAACTGTATAGAAGAGTTGCATGCACTGTGTAGAAATTACAGCTGTTAGTACCCCTTGATTTCAGCCATTTGCAGTATCAGCACAGCAAGGCTGTGTTGTCTAACATTACTAGACCATATTGGCCAATCATCCAGACTGTTGCCCTCACAACTACTGAAAAGGCCTCTCTATGAACACACATTTGTCTGGCCCCTCCACATTTTATATCCTTTCATTAATGGTTCTTTTGCATTGCATTACAAACTTTTCAAGTGACACGGGTAAGAAATCTGCATTTTGGATCACAGTCAACTGTCACGTGAAATGGCTTTTTTTTAGCAGTTTTGCCTTTATACACCCATCATTTTCTTTTTCATTCGTGTAAGGTTTTCCAGAATTTTGACATGCCTCCGCAATATCCTTTCTTTCAGGAGTGCTAGTTCTGCATGTTTCGCAGGAGAGCTTCTGTAAAGTTTGGAAGGTAGGAGACGAGGTACTGGCAGAAGTAAAGCTGTGAGTACCGGACGTGAGTCGTGCTTCGGTAGCTCAGTTGGTAGAGCACTTGCCCGCGAAAGGCACAAAGATCCCGAGTTCGAGTCTCGGTCGGGCACACAGTTTTAATCTGCCAGGAAGTTTCATATCAGCGCACACTCCGCTGCAGAGTGAAAATCTCATTCTGGAAACATCCCCCAGGCTGTGGCTAAGCCATGTCTCCGCAATATCCTTTCTTTCAGGAGTGCTAGTTCTGCATGGTTCGCAGGAGAGCTTCTGTAAAGTTTGGAAGGTAGGAGACGAGGTACTGGCAGAAGTCAAGCTGTGAGTACCGGACGTGAGTCGTGCTTCGGTAGCTCAGTTGGTAGAGCACTTGCCCGCGAAAGGCAAAGGTCCCGAGTTCGAGTCTCGGTCGGGCACACAGTTTTAATCTGCCAGGAAGTTTCATATCAGCGCACACTCCGCTGCAGAGTGAAAATCTCATTCTGGAAACATCCCCCAGGCTGTGGCTAAGCCATGTCTCCGCAATATCCTTTCTTTCAGGAGTGCTAGTTCTGCATGGTTCGCAGGAGAGCTTCTGTAAAGTTTGGAAGGTAGGAGACGAGGTACTGGCAGAAGTAAAGCTGTGAGTACCGGACGTGAGTCGTGCTTCGGTAGCTCAGTTGGTAGAGCACTTGCCCGCGAAAGGCAAAGGTCCCGAGTTCGAGTCTCGGTCGGGCACACAGTTTTAATCTGCCAGGAAGTTTCATATCAGCGCACACTCCGCTGCAGAGTGAAAATCTCATTCTGGAAACATCCCCCAGGCTGTGGCTAAGCCATGTCTCCGCAATATCCTTTCTTTCAGGAGTGCTAGTTCTGCATGGTTCGCAGGAGAGCTTCTGTAAAGTTTGGAAGGTAGGAGACGAGGTACTGGCAGAAGTAAAGCTGTGAGTACCGGACGTGAGTCGTGCTTCGGTAGCTCAGTTGGTAGAGCACTTGCCCGCGAAAGGCAAAGGTCCCGAGTTCGAGTCTCGGTCGGGCACACAGTTTTAATCTGCCAGGAAGTTTCATATCAGCGCACACTCCGCTGCAGAGTGAGAATCTCATTCTGGAAACATCCCCCAGGCTGTGGCTAAGCCATGTCTCCGCAATATCCTTTCTTTCAGGAGTGCTAGTTCTGCATGGTTCGCAGGAGAGCTTCTGTAAAGTTTGGAAGGTAGGAGACGAGGTACTGGCAGAAGTAAAGCTGTGAGTACCGGACGTGAGTCGTGCTTCGGTAGCTCAGTTGGTAGAGCACTTGCCCGCGAAAGGCAAAGGTCCCGAGTTCGAGTCTCGGTTGGGCACACAGTTTTAATCTGCCAGGAAGTTTCATATCAGCGCACACTCCGCTGCAGAGTGAAAATCTCATTCTGGAAACATCCCCCAGGCTGTGGCTAAGCCATGTCTCCGCAATATCCTTTCTTTCAGGAGTGCTAGTTCTGCATGGTTCGCAGGAGAGGTTCTGTAAAGTTTGGAAGGTAGGAGACGAGGTACTGGCAGAAGTAAAGCTGTGAGTACCGGACGGGAGTCGTGCTTCGGTAGCTCAGTTGGTAGAGCACTTGCCCGCGAAAGGCAAAGGTCCCGAGTTCGAGTCTCGGTCGGGCACACAGTTTTAATCTGCCAGGAAGTTTCATATCAGCGCACACTCCGCTGCAGAGTGAAAATCTCATTCTGGAAACATCCCCCAGGCTGTGGCTAAGCCATGTCTCCGCAATATCCTCTCTTTCAGGAGTGCTAGTTCTGCATGGTTCGCAGGAGAGCTTCTGTAAAGTTTGGAAGGTAGGAGACGAGGTACTGGCAGAAGTAAAGCTGCGAGTACCGGACGTGAGTCGTGCTTCGGTAGCTCAGTTGGTAGAGCACTTGCCCGCGAAAGGCAAAGGTCCCGAGTTCGAGTCTCGGTCGGGCACACAGTTTTAATCTGCCAGGAAGTTTCATATCAGCGCACACTCCGCTGCAGAGTGAAAATCTCATTCTGGAAACATCCCCCAGGCTGTGGCTAAGCCATGTCTCCGCAATATCCTTTCTTTCAGGAGTGCTAGTTCTGCATGGTTCGCAGGAGAGCTTCTGTAAAGTTTGGAAGGTAGGAGACGAGGTACTGGCAGAAGTAAAGCTGTGAGTACCGGACGTGAGTCGTGCTTCGGTAGCTCAGTTGGTAGAGCACTTGCCCGCGAAAGGCAAAGGTCCCGAGTTCGAGTCTCGGTCGGGCACACAGTTTTAATCTGCCAGGAAGTTTCATATCAGCGCACACTCCGCTGCAGAGTGAAAATCTCATTCTGGAAACATCCCCCAGGCTGTGGCTAAGCCATGTCTCCGCAATATCCTTTCTTTCAGGAGTGCTAGTTCTGCATGGTTCGCAGGAGAGCTTCTGTAAAGTTTGGAAGGTAGGAGACGAGGTACTGGCAGAAGTAAAGCTGTGAGTACCGGACGTGAGTCGTGCTTCGGTAGCTCAGTTGGTAGAGCACTTGCCCGCGAAAGGCAAAGGTCCCGAGTTCGAGTCTCGGTCGGGCACACAGTTTTAATCTGCCAGGAAGTTTCATATCAGCGCACACTCCGCTGCAGAGTGAAAATCTCATTCTGGAAACATCCCCCAGGCTGTGGCTAAGCCATGTCTCCGCAATATCCTCTCTTTCAGGAGTGCTAGTTCTGCATGGTTCGCAGGAGAGCTTCTGTAAAGTTTGGAAGGTAGGAGACGAGGTACTGGCAGAAGTAAAGCTGTGAGTACCGGACGTGAGTCGTGCTTCGGTAGCTCAGTTGGTAGAGCACTTGCCCGCGAAAGGCAAAGGTCCCGAGTTCGAGTCTCGGTCGGGCACACAGTTTTAATCTGCCAGGAAGTTTCATATCAGCGCACACTCCGCTGCAGAGTGAAAATCTCATTCTGGAAACATCCCCCAGGCTGTGGCTAAGCCATGTCTCCGCAATATCCTTTCTTTCAGGAGTGCTAGTTCTGCATGGTTCGCAGGAGAGCTTCTGTAAAGTTTGGAAGGTAGGAGACGAGGTACTGGCAGAAGTAAAGCTGTGAGTACCGGACGTGAGTCGTGCTTCGGTAGCTCAGTTGGTAGAGCACTTGCCCGCGAAAGGCAAAGGTCCCGAGTTCGAGTCTCGGTCGGGCACACAGTTTTAATCTGCCAGGAAGTTTCATATCAGCGCACACTCCGCTGCAGAGTGAGAATCTCATTCTGGAAACATCCCCCAGGCTGTGGCTAAGCCATGTCTCCGCAATATCCTTTCTTTCAGGAGTGCTAGTTCTGCATGGTTCGCAGGAGAGCTTCTGTAAAGTTTGGAAGGTAGGAGACGAGGTACTGGCAGAAGTAAAGCTGTGAGTGCCGGACGTGAGTCGTGCTTCGGTAGCTCAGTTGGTAGAGCACTTGCCCGCGAAAGGCAAAGGTCCCGAGTTCGAGTCTCGGTCGGGCACACAGTTTTAATCTGCCAGGAAGTTTCATATCAGCGCACACTCCGCTGCAGAGTGAAAATCTCATTCTGGAAACATCCCCCAGGCTGTGGCTAAGCCATGTCTCCGCAATATCCTTTCTTTCAGGAGTGCTAGTTCTGCATGGTTCGCAGGAGAGCTTCTGTAAAGTTTGGAAGGTAGGAGACGAGGTACTGGCAGAAGTAAAGCTGTGAGTACCGGACGTGAGTCGTGCTTCGGTAGCTCAGTTGGTAGAGCACTTGCCCGCGAAAGGCAAAGGTCCCGAGTTCGAGTCTCGGTCGGGCACACAGTTTTAATCTGCCAGGAAGTTTCATATCAGCGCACACTCCGCTGCAGAGTGAAAATCTCATTCTGGAAACATCCCCCAGGCTGTGGCTAAGCCATGTCTCCGCAATATCCTTTCTTTCAGGAGTGCTAGTTCTGCATGGTTCGCAGGAGAGGTTCTGTAAAGTTTGGAAGGTAGGAGACGAGGTACTGGCAGAAGTAAAGCTGTGAGTACCGGACGGGAGTCGTGCTTCGGTAGCTCAGTTGGTAGAGCACTTGCCCGCGAAAGGCAAAGGTCCCGAGTTCGAGTCTCGGTCGGGCACACAGTTTTAATCTGCCAGGAAGTTTCATATCAGCGCACACTCCGCTGCAGAGTGAAAATCTCATTCTGGAAACATCCCCCAGGCTGTGGCTAAGCCATGTCTCCGCAATATCCTCTCTTTCAGGAGTGCTAGTTCTGCATGGTTCGCAGGAGAGCTTCTGTAAAGTTTGGAAGGTAGGAGACGAGGTACTGGCAGAAGTAAAGCTGCGAGTACCGGACGTGAGTCGTGCTTCGGTAGCTCAGTTGGTAGAGCACTTGCCCGCGAAAGGCAAAGGTCCCGAGTTCGAGTCTCGGTCGGGCACACAGTTTTAATCTGCCAGGAAGTTTCATATCAGCGCACACTCCGCTGCAGAGTGAAAATCTCATTCTGGAAACATCCCCCAGGCTGTGGCTAAGCCATGTCTCCGCAATATCCTTTCTTTCAGGAGTGCTAGTTCTGCATGGTTCGCAGGAGAGCTTCTGTAAAGTTTGGAAGGTAGGAGACGAGGTACTGGCAGAAGTAAAGCTGTGAGTACCGGACGTGAGTCGTGCTTCGGTAGCTCAGTTGGTAGAGCACTTGCCCGCGAAAGGCAAAGGTCCCGAGTTCGAGTCTCGGTCGGGCACACAGTTTTAATCTGCCAGGAAGTTTCATATCAGCGCACACTCCGCTGCAGAGTGAAAATCTCATTCTGGAAACATCCCCCAGGCTGTGGCTAAGCCATGTCTCCGCAATATCCTTTCTTTCAGGAGTGCTAGTTCTGCATGGTTCGCAGGAGAGCTTCTGTAAAGTTTGGAAGGTAGGAGACGAGGTACTGGCAGAAGTAAAGCTGTGAGTACCGGACGTGAGTCGTGCTTCGGTAGCTCAGTTGGTAGAGCACTTGCCCGCGAAAGGCAAAGGTCCCGAGTTCGAGTCTCGGTCGGGCACACAGTTTTAATCTGCCAGGAAGTTTCATATCAGCGCACACTCCGCTGCAGAGTGAAAATCTCATTCTGGAAACATCCCCCAGGCTGTGGCTAAGCCATGTCTCCGCAATATCCTCTCTTTCAGGAGTGCTAGTTCTGCATGGTTCGCAGGAGAGCTTCTGTAAAGTTTGGAAGGTAGGAGACGAGGTACTGGCAGAAGTAAAGCTGTGAGTACCGGACGTGAGTCGTGCTTCGGTAGCTCAGTTGGTAGAGCACTTGCCCGCGAAAGGCAAAGGTCCCGAGTTCGAGTCTCGGTCGGGCACACAGTTTTAATCTGCCAGGAAGTTTCATATCAGCGCACACTCCGCTGCAGAGTGAAAATCTCATTCTGGAAACATCCCCCAGGCTGTGGCTAAGCCATGTCTCCGCAATATCCTTTCTTTCAGGAGTGCTAGTTCTGCATGGTTCGCAGGAGAGCTTCTGTAAAGTTTGGAAGGTAGGAGACGAGGTACTGGCAGAAGTAAAGCTGTGAGTACCGGACGTGAGTCGTGCTTCGGTAGCTCAGTTGGTAGAGCACTTGCCCGCGAAAGGCAAAGGTCCCGAGTTCGAGTCTCGGTCGGGCACACAGTTTTAATCTGCCAGGAAGTTTCATATCAGCGCACACTCCGCTGCAGAGTGAGAATCTCATTCTGGAAACATCCCCCAGGCTGTGGCTAAGCCATGTCTCCGCAATATCCTTTCTTTCAGGAGTGCTAGTTCTGCATGGTTCGCAGGAGAGCTTCTGTAAAGTTTGGAAGGTAGGAGACGAGGTACTGGCAGAAGTAAAGCTGTGAGTGCCGGACGTGAGTCGTGCTTCGGTAGCTCAGTTGGTAGAGCACTTGCCCGCGAAAGGCAAAGGTCCCGAGTTCGAGTCTCGGTCGGGCACACAGTTTTAATCTGCCAGGAAGTTTCATATCAGCGCACACTCCGCTGCAGAGTGAAAATCTCATTCTGGAAACATCCCCCAGGCTGTGGCTAAGCCATGTCTCCGCAATATCCTTTCTTTCAGGAGTGCTAGTTCTGCATGGTTCGCAGGAGAGCTTCTGTAAAGTTTGGAAGGTAGGAGACGAGGTACTGGCAGAAGTAAAGCTGTGAGTACCGGACGTGAGTCGTGCTTCGGTAGCTCAGTTGGTAGAGCACTTGCCCGCGAAAGGCAAAGGTCCCGAGTTCGAGTCTCGGTCGGGCACACAGTTTTAATCTGCCAGGAAGTTTCATATCAGCGCACACTCCGCTGCAGAGTGAAAATCTCATTCTGGAAACATCCCCCAGGCTGTGGCTAAGCCATGTCTCCGCAATATCCTTTCTTTCAGGAGTGCTAGTTCTGCATGGTTCGCAGGAGAGCTTCTGTAAAGTTTGGAAGGTAGGAGACGAGGTACTGGCAGAAGTAAAGCTGTGAGTACCGGACGTGAGTCGTGCTTCGGTAGCTCAGTTGGTAGAGCACTTGCCCGCGAAAGGCAAAGGTCCCGAGTTCGAGTCTCGGTCGGGCACACAGTTTTAATCTGCCAGGAAGTTTGATATCAGCGCACACTCCGCTGCAGAGTGAAAATCTCATTCTGGAAACATCCCCCAGGCTGTGGCTAAGCCATGTCTCCGCAATATCCTCTCTTTCAGGAGTGCTAGTTCTGCATGGTTCGCAGGAGAGCTTCTGTAAAGTTTGGAAGGTAGGAGACGAGGTACTGGCAGAAGTAAAGCTGTGAGTACCGGACGTGAGTCGTGCTTCGGTAGCTCAGTTGGTAGAGCACTTGCCCGCGAAAGGCAAAGGTCCCGAGTTCGAGTCTCGGTCGGGCACACAGTTTTAATCTGCCAGGAAGTTTCATATCAGCGCACACTCCGCTGCAGAGTGAAAATCTCATTCTGGAAACATCCCCCAGGCTGTGGCTAAGCCATGTCTCCGCAATATCCTTTCTTTCAGGAGTGCTAGTTCTGCATGGTTCGCAGGAGAGCTTCTGTAAAGTTTGGAAGGTAGGAGACGAGGTACTGGCAGAAGTAAAGCTGTGAGTACCGGACGTGAGTCGTGCTTCGGTAGCTCAGTTGGTAGAGCACTTGCCCGCGAAAGGCAAAGGTCCCGAGTTCGAGTCTCGGTCGGGCACACAGTTTTAATCTGCCAGGAAGTTTCATATCAGCGCACACTCCGCTGCAGAGTGAAAATCTCATTCTGGAAACATCCCCCAGGCTGTGGCTAAGCCATGTCTCCGCAATATCCTTTCTTTCAGGAGTGCTAGTTCTGCATGGTTCGCAGGAGAGCTTCTGTAAAGTTTGGAAGGTAGGAGACGAGGTACTGGCAGAAGTAAAGCTGTGAGTACCGGACGTGAGTCGTGCTTCGGTAGCTCAGTTGGTAGAGCACTTGCCCGCGAAAGGCAAAGGTCCCTAGTTCGAGTCTCGGTCGGGCACACAGTTTTAATCTGCCAGGAAGTTTCATATCAGCGCACACTCCGCTGCAGAGTGAAAATCTCATTCTGGAAACATCCCCCAGGCTGTGGCTAAGCCATGTCTCCGCAATATCCTTTCTTTCAGGAGTGCTAGTTCTGCATGGTTCGCAGGAGAGCTTCTGTAAAGTTTGGAAGGTAGGAGACGAGGTACTGGCAGAAGTAAAGCTGTGAGTACCGGACGTGAGTCGTGCTTCGGTAGCTCAGTTGGTAGAGCACTTGCCCGCGAAAGGCAAAGGTCCCGAGTTCGAGTCTCGGTCGGGCACACAGTTTTAATCTGCCAGGAAGTTTCATATCTGCGCACACTCCGCTGCAGAGTGAAAATCTCATTCTGGAAACATCCCCCAGGCTGTGGCTAAGCCATGTCTCCGCAATATCCTTTCTTTCAGGAGTGCTAGTTCTGCATGGTTCGCAGGAGAGCTTCTGTAAAGTTTGGAAGGTAGGAGACGAGGTACTGGCAGAAGTAAAGCTGTGAGTACCGGACGTGAGTCGTGCTTCGGTAGCTCAGTTGGTAGAGCACTTGCCCGCGAAAGGCAAAGGTCCCGAGTTCGAGTCTCGGTCGGGCACACAGTTTTAATCTGCCAGGAAGTTTCATATCAGCGCACACTCCGCTGCAGAGTGAAAATCTCATTCTGGAAACATCCCCCAGGCTGTGGCTAAGCCATGTCTCCGCAATATCCTTTCTTTCAGGAGTGCTAGTTCTGCATGGTTCGCAGGAGAGCTTCTGTAAAGTTTGGAAGGTAGGAGACGAGGTACTGGCAGAAGTAAAGCTGTGAGTACCGGACGTGAGTCGTGCTTCGGTAGCTCAGTTGGTAGAGCACTTGCCCGCGAAAGGCAAAGGTCCCGAGTTCGAGTCTCGGTCGGGCACACAGTTTTAATCTGCCAGGAAGTTTCATATCAGCGCACACTCCGCTGCAGAGTGAAAATCTCATTCTGGAAACATCCCCCAGGCTGTGGCTAAGCCATGTCTCCGCAATATCCTCTCTTTCAGGACTGCTAGTTCTGCATGGTTCGCAGGAGAGCTTCTGTAAAGTTTGGAAGGTAGGAGACGAGGTACTGGCAGAAGTAAAGCTGTGAGTACCGGACGTGAGTCGTGCTTCGGTAGCTCAGTTGGTAGAGCACTTGCCCGCGAAAGGCAAAGGTCCCGAGTTCGAGTCTCGGTCGGGCACACAGTTTTAATCTGCCAGGAAGTTTCATATCAGCGCACACTCCGCTGCAGAGTGAAAATCTCATTCTGGAAACATCCCCCAGGCTGTGGCTAAGCCATGTCTCCGCAATATCCTTTCTTTCAGGAGTGCTAGTTCTGCATGGTTCGCAGGAGAGCTTCTGTAAAGTTTGGAAGGTAGGAGACGAGGTACTGGCAGAAGTAAAGCTGTGAGTACCGGACGTGAGTCGTGCTTCGGTAGCTCAGTTGGTAGAGCACTTGCCCGCGAAAGGCAAAGGTCCCGAGTTCGAGTCTCGGTCGGGCACACAGTTTTAATCTGCCAGGAAGTTTCATATCAGCGCACACTCCGCTGCAGAGTGAAAATCTCATTCTGGAAACATCCCCCAGGCTGTGGCTAAGCCATGTCTCCGCAATATCCTTTCTTTCAGGAGTGCTAGTTCTGCATGGTTCGCAGGAGAGCTTCTGTAAAGTTTGGAAGGTAGGAGACGAGGTACTGGCAGAAGTAAAGCTGTGAGTACCGGACGTGAGTCGTGCTTCGGTAGCTCAGTTGGTAGAGCACTTGCCCGCGAAAGGCAAAGGTCCCGAGTTCGAGTCTCGGTCGGGCACACAGTTTTAATCTGCCAGGAAGTTTCATATCTGCGCACACTCCGCTGCAGAGTGAAAATCTCATTCTGGAAACATCCCCCAGGCTGTGGCTAAGCCATGTCTCCGCAATATCCTTTCTTTCAGGAGTGCTAGTTCTGCATGGTTCGCAGGAGAGCTTCTGTAAAGTTTGGAAGGTAGGAGACGAGGTACTGGCAGAAGTAAAGCTGTGAGTACCGGACGTGAGTCGTGCTTCGGTAGCTCAGTTGGTAGAGCACTTGCCCGCGAAAGGCAAAGGTCCCGAGTTCGAGTCTCGGTCGGGCACACAGTTTTAATCTGCCAGGAAGTTTCATATCAGCGCACACTCCGCTGCAGAGTGAAAATCTCATTCTGGAAACATCCCCCAGGCTGTGGCTAAGCCATGTCTCCGCAATATCCTTTCTTTCAGGAGTGCTAGTTCTGCATGGTTCGCAGGAGAGCTTCTGTAAAGTTTGGAAGGTAGGAGACGAGGTACTGGCAGAAGTAAAGCTGTGAGTACCGGACGTGAGTCGTGCTTCGGTAGCTCAGTTGGTAGAGCACTTGCCCGCGAAAGGCAAAGGTCCCGAGTTCGAGTCTCGGTCGGGCACACAGTTTTAATCTGCCAGGAAGTTTCATATCAGCGCACACTCCGCTGCAGAGTGAAAATCTCATTCTGGAAACATCCCCCAGGCTGTGGCTAAGCCATGTCTCCGCAATATCCTTTCTTTCAGGAGTGCTAGTTCTGCATGGTTCGCCGGAGAGCTTCTGTAAAGTTTGGAAGGTAGGAGACGAGGTACTGGCAGAAGTAAAGCTGTGAGTACCGGACGTGAGTCGTGCTTCGGTAGCTCAGTTGGTAGAGCACTTGCCCGCGAAAGGCAAAGGTCCCGAGTTCGAGTCTCGGTCGGGCACACAGTTTTAATCTGCCAGGAAGTTTCATATCAGCGCACACTCCGCTGCAGAGTGAAAATCTCATTCTGGAAACATCCCCCAGGCTGTGGCTAAGCCATGTCTCCGCAATATCCTTTCTTTCATGAGTGCTAGTTCTGCATGGTTCGCAGGAGAGCTTCTGTAAAGTTTGGAAGGTAGGAGACGAGGTACTGGCAGAAGTAAAGCTGTGAGTACCGGACGTGAGTCGTGCTTCGGTAGCTCAGTTGGTAGAGCACTTGCCCGCGAAAGGCAAAGGTCCCGAGTTCGAGTCTCGGTCGGGCACACAGTTTTAATCTGCCAGGAAGTTTCATATCAGCGCACACTCCGCTGCAGAGTGAAAATCTCATTCTGGAAACATCCCCCAGGCTGTGGCTAAGCCATGTCTCCGCAATATCCTTTCTTTCAGGAGTGCTAGTTCTGCATGGTTCGCAGGAGAGCTTCTGTAAAGTTTGGAATGTAGGAGACGAGGTACTGGCAGAAGTAAAGCTGTGAGTACCGGACGTGAGTCGTGCTTCGGTAGCTCAGTTGGTAGAGCACTTGCTCGCGAAAGGCAAAGGTCCCGAGTTCGAGTCTCGGTCGGGCACACAGTTTTAATCTGCCAGGAAGTTTCATATCAGCGCACACTCCGCTGCAGAGTGAAAATCTCATTCTGGAAACATCCCCCAGGCTGTGGCTAAGCCATGTCTCCGCAATATCCTTTCTTTCAGGAGTGCTAGTTCTGCATGGTTCGCAGGAGAGCTTCTGTAAAGTTTGGAAGGTAGGAGACGAGGTACTGGCAGAAGTAAAGCTGTGAGTACCGGACATGAGTCGTGCTTCGGTAGCTCAGTTGGTAGAGCACTTGCCCGCGAAAGGCAAACGTCCCGAGTTCGAGTCTCGGTCGGGCACACAGTTTTAATCTGCCAGGAAGTTTCATATCAGCGCACACTCCGCTGCAGAGTGAAAATCTCATTCTGGAAACATCCCCCAGGCTGTGGCTAAGCCATGTCTCCGCAATATCCTCTCTTTCAGGAGTGCTAGTTCTCCATGGTTCGCAGGAGAGCTTCTGTAAAGTTTGGAAGGTAGGAGACGAGGTACTGGCAGAAGTAAAGCTGTGAGTACCGGACGTGAGTCGTGCTTCGGTAGCTCAGTTGGTAGAGCACTTGCCCGCGAAAGGCAAAGGTCCCGAGTTCGAGTCTCGGTCGGGCACACAGTTTTAATCTGCCAGGAAGTTTCATATCAGCGCACACTCCGCTGCAGAGTGAAAATCTCATTCTGGAAACATCCCCCAGGCTGTGGCTAAGCCATGTCTCCGCAATATCCTTTCTTTCAGGAGTGCTAGTTCTGCATGGTTCGCAGGAGAGCTTCTGTAAAGTTTGGAAGGTAGGAGACGAGGTACTGGCAGAAGTAAAGCTGTGAGTACCGGACGTGAGTCGTGCTTCGGTAGCTCAGTTGGTAGAGCACTTGCCCGCGAAAGGCAAAGGTCCCGAGTTCGAGTCTCGGTCGGGCACACAGTTTTAATCTGCCAGGAAGTTTCATATCAGCGCACACTCCGCTGCAGAGTGAAAATCTCATTCTGGAAACATCCCCCAGGCTGTGGCTAAGCCATGTCTCCGCAATATCCGTTCTTTCAGGAGTGCTAGTTCTGCATGGTTCGCAGGAGAGCTTCTGTAAAGTTTGGAAGGTAGGAGACGAGGTACTGGCAGAAGTAAAGCTGTGAGTACCGGACGTGAGTCGTGCTTCGGTAGCTCAGTTGGTAGAGCACTTGCCCGCGAAAGGCAAAGGTCCCGAGTTCGAGTCTCGGTCGGGCACACAGTTTTAATCTGCCAGGAAGTTTCATATCAGCGCACACTCCGCTGCAGAGTGAAAATCTCATTCTGGAAACATCCCCCAGGCTGTGGCTAAGCCATGTCTCCGCAATATCCTCTCTTTCAGGAGTGCTAGTTCTGCATGGTTCGTAGGAGAGCTTCTGTAAAGTTTGGAAGGTAGGAGACGAGGTACTGGCAGAAGTAAAGCTGTGAGTACCGGACGTGAGTCGTGCTTCGGTAGCTCAGTTGGTAGAGCACTTGCCCGCGAAAGGCAAAGGTCCCGAGTTCGAGTCTCGGTCGGGCACACAGTTTTAATCTGCCAGGAAGTTTCATATCAGCGCACACTCCGCTGCAGAGTGAAAATCTCATTCTGGAAACATCCCCCAGGCTGTGGCTAAGCCATGTCTCCGCAATATCCTTTCTTTCAGGAGTGCTAGTTCTGCATGGTTCGCAGGAGAGCTTCTGTAAAGTTTGGAAGGTAGGAGACGAGGTACTGGCAGAAGTAAAGCTGTGAGTACCGGACGTGAGTCGTGCTTCGGTAGCTCAGTTGGTAGAGCACTTGCCCGCGAAAGGCAAAGGTCCCGAGTTCGAGTCTCGGTCGGGCACACAGTTTTAATCTGCCAGGAAGTTTCATATCAGCGCACACTCCGCTGCAGAGTGAAAATCTCATTCTGGAAACATCCCCCAGGCTGTGGCTAAGCCATGTCTCCGCAATATCCTTTCTTTCAGGAGTGCTAGTTCTGCATGGTTCGCAGGAGAGCTTCTGTAAAGTTTGGAAGGTAGGAGACGAGGTACTGGCAGAAGTAAAGCTGTGAGTACCGGACGTGAGTCGTGCTTCGGTAGCTCAGTTGGTAGAGCACTTGCCCGCGAAAGGCAAAGGTCCCGAGTTCGAGTCTCGGTCGGGCACACAGTTTTAATCTGCCAGGAAGTTTCATATCAGCGCACACTCCGCTGCAGAGTGAAAATCTCATTCTGGAAACATCCCCCAGGCTGTGGCTAAGCCATGTCTCCGCAATATCCTTTCTTTCAGGAGTGCTAGTTCTGCATGGTTCGCAGGAGAGCTTCTGTAAAGTTTGGAAGGTAGGAGACGAGGTACTGGCAGAAGTAAAGCTGTGAGTACCGGACGTGAGTCGTGCTTCGGTAGCTCAGTTGGTAGAGCACTTGCCCGCGAAAGGCAAAGGTCCCGAGTTCGAGTCTCGGTCGGGCACACAGTTTTAATCTGCCAGGAAGTTTCATATCAGCGCACACTCCGCTGCAGAGTGAAAATCTCATTCTGGAAACATCCCCCAGGCTGTGGCTAAGCCATGTCTCCGCAATATCCTTTCTTTCAGGAGTGCTAGTTCTGCATGGTTCGCAGGAGAGCTTCTGTAAAGTTTGGAAGGTAGGAGACGAGGTACTGGCAGAAGTAAAGCTGTGAGTACCGGACGTGAGTCGTGCTTCGGTAGCTCAGTTGGTAGAGCACTTGCCCGCGAAAGGCAAAGGTCCCGAGTTCGAGTCTCGGTCGGGCACACAGTTTTAATCTGCCAGGAAGTTTCATATCAGCGCACACTCCGCTGCAGAGTGAAAATCTCATTCTGGAAACATCCCCCAGGCTGTGGCTAAGCCATGTCTCCGCAATATCCTCTCTTTCAGGAGTGCTAGTTCTGCATGGTTCGCCGGAGAGCTTCTGTAAAGTTTGGAAGGTAGGAGACGAGGTACTGGCAGAAGTAAAGCTGTGAGTACCGGACGTGAGTCGTGCTTCGGTAGCTCAGTTGGTAGAGCACTTGCCCGCGAAAGGCAAAGGTCCCGAGTTCGAGTCTCGGTCGGGCACACAGTTTTAATCTGCCAGGAAGTTTCATATCAGCGCACACTCCGCTGCAGAGTGAAAATCTCATTCTGGAAACATCCCCCAGGCTGTGGCTAAGCCATGTCTCCGCAATATCCTTTCTTTCAGGAGTGCTAGTTCTGCATGGTTCGCAGGAGAGCTTCTGTAAAGTTTGGAAGGTAGGAGACGAGGTACTGGCAGAAGTAAAGCTGTGAGTACCGGACGTGAGTCGTGCTTCGGTAGCTCAGTTGGTAGAGCACTTGCCCGCGAAAGGCAAAGGTCCCGAGTTCGAGTCTCGGTCGGGCACACAGTTTTAATCTGCCAGGAAGTTTCATATCAGCGCACACTCCGCTGCAGAGTGAAAATCTCATTCTGGAAACATCCCCCAGGCTGTGGCTAAGCCATGTCTCCGCAATATCCTTTCTTTCAGGAGTGCTAGTTCTGCATGGTTCGCAGGAGAGCTTCTGTAAAGTTTGGAAGGTAGGAGACGAGGTACTGGCAGAAGTAAAGCTGTGAGTACCGGACGTGAGTCGTGCTTCGGTAGCTCAGTTGGTAGAGCACTTGCCCGCGAAAGGCAAAGGTCCCGAGTTCGAGTCTCGGTCGGGCACACAGTTTTAATCTGCCAGGAAGTTTCATATCAGCGCACACTCCGCTGCAGAGTGAAAATCTCATTCTGGAAACATCCCCCAGGCTGTGGCTAAGCCATGTCTCCGCAATATCCTTTCTTTCAGGAGTGCTAGTTCTGCATGGTTCGCAGGAGAGCTTCTGTAAAGTTTGGAAGGTAGGAGACGTGGTACTGGCAGAAGTAAAGCTGTGAGTACCGGACGTGAGTCGTGCTTCGGTAGCTCAGTTGGTAGAGCACTTGCCCGCGAAAGGCAAAGGTCCCGAGTTCGAGTCTCGGTCGGGCACACAGTTTTAATCTGCCAGGAAGTTTCATATCAGCGCACACTCCGCTGCAGAGTGAAAATCTCATTCTGGAAACATCCCCCAGGCTGTGGCTAAGCCATGTCTCCGCAATATCCTTTCTTTCAGGAGTGCTAGTTCTGCATGGTTCGCAGGAGAGCTTCTGTAAAGTTTGGAAGGTAGGAGACGAGGTACTGGCAGAAGTAAAGCTGTGAGTACCGGACGTGAGTCGTGCTTCGGTAGCTCAGTTAGTAGAGCACTTGCCCGCGAAAGGCAAAGGTCCCTAGTTCGAGTCTCGGTCGGGCACACAGTTTTAATCTGCCAGGAAGTTTCATATCAGCGCACACTCCGCTGCAGAGTGAAAATCTCATTCTGGAAACATCCCCCAGGCTGTGGCTAAGCCATGTCTCCGCAATATCCTTTCTTTCAGGAGTGCTAGTTCTGCATGGTTCGCAGGAGAGCTTCTGTAAAGTTTGGAAGGTAGGAGACGAGGTACTGGCAGAAGTAAAGCTGTGAGTACCGGACGTGAGTCGTGCTTCGGTAGCTCAGTTGGTAGAGCACTTGCCCGCGAAAGGCAAAGGTCCCGAGTTCGAGTCTCGGTCGGGCACACAGTTTTAATCTGCCAGGAAGTTTCATATCAGCGCACACTCCGCTGCAGAGTGAAAATCTCATTCTGGAAACATCCCCCAGGCTGTGGCTAAGCCATGTCTCCGCAATATCCTTTCTTTCAGGAGTGCTAGTTCTGCATGGTTCGCAGGAGAGCTTCTGTAAAGTTTGGAAGGTAGGAGACGAGGTACTGGCAGAAGTAAAGCTGTGAGTACCGGACGTGAGTCGTGCTTCGGTAGCTCAGTTGGTAGAGCACTTGCCCGCGAAAGGCAAAGGTCCCGAGTTCGAGTCTCGGTCGGGCACACAGTTTTAATCTGCCAGGAAGTTTCATATCAGCGCACACTCCGCTGCAGAGTGAAAATCTCATTCTGGAAACATCCCCCAGGCTGTGGCTAAGCCATGTCTCCGCAATATCCTTTCTTTCAGGAGTGCTAGTTCTGCATGGTTCGCAGGAGAGCTTCTGTAAAGTTTGGAAGGTAGGAGACGAGGTACTGGCAGAAGTAAAGCTGTGAGTACCGGACGTGAGTCGTGCTTCGGTAGCTCAGTTGGTAGAGCACTTGCCCGCGAAAGGCAAAGGTCCCGAGTTCGAGTCTCGGTCGGGCACACAGTTTTAATCTGCCAGGAAGTTTCATATCAGCGCACACTCCGCTGCAGAGTGAAAATCTCATTCTGGAAACATCCCCCAGGCTGTGGCTAAGCCATGTCTCCGCAATATCCTTTCTTTCAGGAGTGCTAGTTCTGCATGGTTCGCAGGAGAGCTTCTGTAAAGTTTGGAAGGTAGGAGACGAGGTACTGGCAGAAGTAAAGCTGTGAGTACCGGACGTGAGTCGTGCTTCGGTAGCTCAGTTGGTAGAGCACTTGCCCGCGAAAGGCAAAGGTCCCGAGTTCGAGTCTCGGTCGGGCACACAGTTTTAATCTGCCAGGAAGTTTCATATCAGCGCACACTCCGCTGCAGAGTGAAAATCTCATTCTGGAAACATCCCCCAGGCTGTGGCTAAGCCATGTCTCCGCAATATCCTTTCTTTCAGGAGTGCTAGTTCTGCATGGTTCGCAGGAGAGCTTCTGTAAAGTTTGGAAGGTAGGAGACGAGGTACTGGCAGAAGTAAAGCTGTGAGTACCGGACGTGAGTCGTGCTTCAGTAGCTCAGTTGGTAGAGCACTTGCCCGCGAAAGGCAAAGGTCCCGAGTTCGAGTCTCGGTCGGGCACACAGTTTTAATCTGCCAGGAAGTTTCATATCAGCGCACACTCCGCTGCAGAGTGAAAATCTCATTCTGGAAACATCCCCCAGGCTGTGGCTAAGCCATGTCTCCGCAATATCCTTTCTTTCAGGAGTGCTAGTTCTGCATGGTTCGCAGGAGAGCTTCTGTAAAGTTTGGAAGGTAGGAGACGAGGTACTGGCAGAAGTAAAGCTGTGAGTACCGGACGTGAGTCGTGCTTCGGTAGCTCAGTTGGTAGAGCACTTGCCCGCGAAAGGCAAAGGTCCCGAGTTCGAGTCTCGGTCGGGCACACAGTTTTAATCTGCCAGGAAGTTTCATATCAGCGCACACTCCGCTGCAGAGTGAAAATCTCATTCTGGAAACATCCCCCAGGCTGTGGCTAAGCCATGTCTCCGCAATATCCTTTCTTTCAGGAGTGCTAGTTCTGCATGGTTCGCAGGAGAGCTTCTGTAAAGTTTGGAAGGTAGGAGACGAGGTACTGGCAGAAGTAAAGCTGTGAGTACCGGACGTGAGTCGTGCTTCGGTAGCTCAGTTGGTAGAGCACTTGCCCGCGAAAGGCAAAGGTCCCGAGTTCGAGTCTCGGTCGGGCACACAGTTTTAATCTGCCAGGAAGTTTCATATCAGCGCACACTCCGCTGCAGAGTGAAAATCTCATTCTGGAAACATCCCCCAGGCTGTGGCTAAGCCATGTCTCCGCAATATCCTTTCTTTCAGGAGTGCTAGTTCTGCATGGTTCGCAGGAGAGCTTCTGTAAAGTTTGGAAGGTAGGAGACGAGGTACTGGCAGAAGTAAAGCTGTGAGTACCGGACGTGAGTCGTGCTTCGGTAGCTCAGTTGGTAGAGCACTTGCCCGCGAAAGGCAAAGGTCCCGAGTTCGAGTCTCGGTCGGGCACACAGTTTTAATCTGCCAGGAAGTTTCATATCAGCGCACACTCCGCTGCAGAGTGAAAATCTCATTCTGGAAACATCCCCCAGGCTGTGGCTAAGCCATGTCTCCGCAATATCCTTTCTTTCAGGAGTGCTAGTTCTGCATGGTTCGCAGGAGAGCTTCTGTAAAGTTTGGAAGGTAGGAGACGAGGTACTGGCGGAAGTAAAGCTGTGAGTACCGGACGTGAGTCGTGCTTCGGTAGCTCAGTTGGTAGAGCACTTGCCCGCGAAAGGCAAAGGTCCCGAGTTCGAGTCTCGGTCGGGCACACAGTTTTAATCTGCCAGGAAGTTTCATATCAGCGCACACTCCGCTGCAGAGTGAAAATCTCATTCTGGAAACATCCCCCAGGCTGTGGCTAAGCCATGTCTCCGCAATATCCTTTCTTTCAGGAGTGCTAGTTCTGCATGGTTCGCAGGAGAGCTTCTGTAAAGTTTGGAAGGTAGGAGACGAGGTACTGGCAGAAGTAAAGCTGTGAGTACCGGACGTGAGTCGTGCTTCGGTAGCTCAGTTGGTAGAGCACTTGCCCGCGAAAGGCAAAGGTCCCGAGTTCGAGTCTCGGTCGGGCACACAGTTTTAATCTGCCAGGAAGTTTCATATCAGCGCACACTCCGCTGCAGAGTGAAAATCTCATTCTGGAAACATCCCCCAGGCTGTGGCTAAGCCATGTCTCCGCAATATCCTTTCTTTCAGGAGTGCTAGTTCTGCATGGTTCGCAGGAGAGCTTCTGTAAAGTTTGGAAGGTAGGAGACGAGGTACTGGCAGAAGTAAAGCTGTGAGTACCGGACGTGAGTCGTGCTTCGGTAGCTCAGTTGGTAGAGCACTTGCCCGCGAAAGGCAAAGGTCCCGAGTTCGAGTCTCGGTCGGGCACACAGTTTTAATCTGCCAGGAAGTTTCATATCAGCGCACACTCCGCTGCAGAGTGAAAATCTCATTCTGGAAACATCCCCCAGGCTGTGGCTAAGCCATGTCTCCGCAATATCCTTTCTTTCAGGAGTGCTAGTTCTGCATGGTTCGCAGGAGAGCTTCTGTAAAGTTTGGAAGGTAGGAGACGAGGTACTGGCAGAAGTAAAGCTGTGAGTACCGGACGTGAGTCGTGCTTCGGTAGCTCAGTTGGTAGAGCACTTGCCCGCGAAAGGCAAAGGTCCCGAGTTCGAGTCTCGGTCGGGCACACAGTTTTAATCCGCCAGGAAGTTTCATATCAGCGCACACTCCGCTGCAGAGTGAAAATCTCATTCTGGAAGCTTTTTTCGTCTTTCTTTATTCTTAATAGCAGTAGCTCCACCAAATATATTAATTAAACCATACTAACTACACATTTCACTGAAGTACAAAGCTAGGGAGAACTGTAGTTCCACATAACTATATTAAAACCCTGAAAATATTTAAAACAACATAGGCCTAGTATAAGTTTTGTTTCCTAACCTAACTTTCATAACCTATGTCTAATGAGTGAGTCTTGGAGTTTACCTTTATGTTGCTAATGTTTGAATGACTTATGTTGATTGTGTAGTGTATGATCCACTGTTTCAAAGTATTCAGTCCCCATTATATTCACTGTTTAAGTCCAAATTGCATAGTTGCTTGGGATAGTTTCACTGTGGCACTGGAAAGTGTGGGAATATATAACAGCAGTAGGAAATTGTAAAGAAAAGGAAGAATTGTAAGCACATTTAACATTTCCTGAGAAAAAAGTGCATTATTTGAGTACTGACATGCAGTTGGTGGAAATTCATTAATGTTGAACTTCTCTCTGCATGACTCATATGTTTTATGACATTGTGATAACTCTTAACCATTTGTTTTTTAGTATTATTACACTGGTCTGCATCATTTTTGAGGGAAAGCTTTTTAAGGTGCTTCTTAATATTTCATGCATACTGAATTCAGAAATGTAACTCATTTTGTTCATTCAGTTCTAGTTTTGGTGCTATTCCTCTTTTTAAAATATGACATCAAAGAAACTTTTTTAATGTAGTATATATGCTGATAATAGTTTGGAAACAGTCTTGCATTTGGATGAAATCTAAATTATGTACGTAAGATCATACGTTAATGTCATTTTATGGAGGATAGGCTATCTTCAAGGACTTTTGAATGTGTTTTGCATCTGAAATGTCTCTCATGGGGCGCCAACAATAATCCACAAGCATGTTCACATCACAGCGATACAGGTATCTCACCTCATTCACTTTCATGTCTCTCTGAAATTGCTCACCGAGCTTCTTGCTATAATTTCCACAGTTGGAAGTAATCTAAATGTGAATTGAGCACCATTTTTATTGACGTACAAGCACAAAGAACCTGGAAGTTTTACAGGAGTTCCTTGACAGCATTTTCATACTCTGGACTCCTATAGCTGCCAAGAAAGACTTTTATTATTGATTTCAGTGCTAACCAGGCATTCCTCTCTGTGTCCTCCAGACTATCATTGAATTATGGATCCTTCATCAGAGATCTGTGATCAGAGAATCATCAAATCTACCTGCATTAAGTGTGGCCTCACTGACATGTGGAACTTCTGTTTTAAGAAAGTAGATGTCCTTTCTTTTTTCACTACAAAACAGATTTAATGTGCAGTGGTGGAAGTAGAATTTTCTGTGCATCCATGAGAGCTTGTGATTTATTATTGTGGAAACATGCTGCCAGGATAGGTTTTGCTCCCCAGGTCTGTGGTATATAGTGCTTCTCTGCCCGACTGTCCCATAGTCACAGGAAACATGCATATTTGGTGTAGCCACGTTGTAGACCCTGTAGTATGTCCACAGTGCCTAACAAATAGTGTTAATGCGTACTTGTGTACATATTTTAAAAAAATTACATGTTAAGCTCAGAAACATAGCTTTATGCCTCAAAAAATCTTCCAGTTGTGGTGTTATAGTTGAGAGCTGTTAAAAACGTTCAATATTACTGTAGGTTTCACCGATTTGTACTGAATGACCCACTGGAACAGAAGCAATTATGCTACAAATGATTAGTATAACTTTCAGACTTCTACATAACGAATCTATGAAAAGTCACCATTCAGTAGAGGTATTTGTTATACCAAAGCTTCTATGAAACCACACCAATGTCATGACAGTGAACCAGGAAAGCTTATTCATCCTTTCTGAAAAACCGTCGTAGTTCTTCTTCACAGTTACAGTACCAATAGAAGGTAGTTTCAGGAGCTGACAATCTGTTTTCTTGAAAATGTGATCCTAGTAACTGGATAGATTCTTTGGATAAGTACAAATCCCATGTCAAATCATTCACTTCACGTTGGGTTAGGGATTTTAGTTGGCATGAATCTTAGGGGGCTTGATATGTGTCACCAGTAAACCTAATATCCTCTTCATGCATATCATCATTTGGCCAGAAAAATCGCTTTAGTTGTCAGGGGTGTTGGAATCGGAATTCCTGGTCCATGAGCCACTGGCCTTATGGCAAACTGAACATCTTGATATTTATGCTCACTTTGTTTCTTTTGGTTTATACCAAGAAGTAAAGGTAGATTGATTCATTAAATAAATTCAGATAGGATACTTCTAATTAATTTAAAAAGCATGCTAGAGAGACATATTAAGTTCGTGAGAACAAGTCATTAACTTACCTCTAAATTTGTACATGCAGTAATATCAGTTGGTAGTATGATCTGTTTCCTCTCTCCAAATCATAGGTACACCCAAATCGATACACTTTCACTGCTTTTTGATCCAGTGCCACAAACTTTCAACACACATTTTGCAGCATACATGTGGTGCAAAGTGGTTATCCTCATCACCAATTTTAACTCCAAAGTATGCATGCCACTTTTGTCTCACAAAAGGATCAATTTTGTACTTCCTGTGTGGGATGATGACTTTACCACAAATGTAGCATTATATTGCTACATTTGGATGATTCTTGCACATTCGATTCATTTTGTGACGATGATGCTGTCACCTGCAGAGCTCAAGTCATACTAGCCTACAGGTCTCTACAAGTTAGAAGTACTATCAGCTCAACCCCCCCCCCTCTCTCTCTCTCTCTCTCTCTCTCTCTCTCTCTCTCTCGAGTTGTCACATCCATCTCTGTATACACCACTGTGAGCTATTATTGTATCTCATTTTATCGTAAACAAAACATAGATAATAGAAGTTTCTTTTCATCTTTTAACTACCTTAATTTGAATATCTTATATTAAATGGAGCTCTGTGACATGGAAATAATTCTGTTTTCTCATAATAAACTTACAAATTTCAAACACTTGAGTCTCTTACATACCTAGCAGGTTACTAGTTAGATATTGAGATAGCGAAGAAATGTGACCTGATTGAGCAAAGTGCATTACATTTCTCAATTCAGCGTGAACTAAATATAAAAGATTACCTAAAAGCTGATAGCATAAAAAAAAAACAACTTTGAAATACAGACCAGTGTTATATCAATTTTCTATGTTTATGCCACAGTGTCCTGAATATGAGGCTGGTTGAAAGGGTATACAGACGTTACTGCCCCTCTTACTCAGCTGCAGCCACTGAGGGATCACATGAGAACATGTTATCTGGCACAGGGACAGGAACATTCATCCTATCTTTCCCTTGTGGCAGAACTCTGCTTTATTGCAAATTAACCCCAAGCTATCTCCTGTTGTAGCTGTATCTCTGTGTTCTTAGGCCTCAAGACAGAATCATCAGGATTATCTGTCAGTGGACCACCACAATCTTCAGAGCATCAGTGGCTGAGAGACCCAGAAGAAGGATATTTTTCTTTAGGTCTTATGGCTCTATCCCTGCTCTGTGAACATCTGAACAAGCAAGAGTTATATGCTGTTCTGACAAGAGCTGTTGTATTTCCTCTTTTCACACCAGTTGGAAATTGTCATAGCAAGCACACAGCATGTGTAAAAACTTCTGCAACAAGTATAAGACAGCAGCCCAATCCACAATGTCTACCAGGAAGTGTGCAAGCCTGTACACTTTCCAGGAGACCCACATTCCCAACTGTTGGGAATGTGGGTCTCATAGGAAGTGTGCAAGGGATAAGTCCCTGCAGTCGGGCCATTCACCTGTGTCCTCAGTGGCTCAGATAGATTGAGTGTCTGCCATGTAAGCAGGAGATCCCAGGTTCGAGTCCCGGTCGGGGCACACATTTTCAGGTGTCCCCATCGAGGTATATCAACAACACCGGTCGGCAGCTGAGGGTTTCCATTGAGAGAGAGAGAGAGAGAGAGAGAGAGAGAGAGAGAGAGAGAGAGCATCCTGCCATAGATGAAACAGTTTCATCTCATAAACATTGAATGTATAGACATTCTCTTACATGCATCCTGGAAATATTTACCTATTGTAATTTGTGATTGTTGACTAATTATTTTTTTCGTTTCAGGTTGACGAAAGTGGCAAGTGAGGCTGGTAGTTTTGTATTTGATGAAACATATCAGGGAACAACAGGTGATAAGCTGGACATTACTACAGAGAAATCAGCACATTTCGTCAGTAGTGGAACTGCAGTACAAGCGTTTCTGTCTAAGGAGGACACTGCATTATGTAGTAGAAAAACTAGCAACTTAAAAAAAATGAAATTAATCAATTTATGTGTAGTTCATGCAATCAAACTTTTTTGTCAAAATTCAGTCTCATAATGCATGTGTTCATTCATATTGATGGTGTGCAGCCACCTTCTCATGTCTGTACAGCGTGTGGTGAAGTATTTGAAACACGTGATAGCTTGAGCAAACATTCTGTTGTGCAAAGAAGCATTAGACACGTAGAAAGTCATCAGTGTAGCACAGTTTCTAATGAATATGATGGTTTCATGTGCTGTGAGGTAGTAAGTAGTGGCAATAAATTACAGAAATGTGGTACTTCCAGTAAACCTATCAATAAAACAGATGGTCACATACCATACACTTCTGATATTTGTGAGGAATCATCTAGTCAGCCTGGACATCTCAAGAGCACTATAGTAATAAGTACTGGTAAAAGACCACACAAATGTGAGATTTGTGGTAAATGTTTTTGCGATTCCAGCAGTCTCAACAAGCATTCCTTAATACATGGTGCGGAGAGACCACATAAATGTGATGTTTGTGGGATAGCATTTACTCGAGTTGGTCATCTCACGGAGCATTCTCGAATACATACTGGCGAGAGACCACACGTATGTGTGGTTTGTGGGAAATCGTTTGCTGTGATGGGCAATTTCAAGAAGCACATCTTACTACATACTGGCGAAAAACCACATAAATGTGACACTTGTGGTATGTCATTTACTCATTCTAGCAATCTCAAAGTTCATTCGCTCATACATACTGACAAAAGGCCACACAAATGTGAGTTTTGTGATAAATCGTTTACTACACCTGGCAGGCTCAAGGTGCACGCTCTTATACATACTGGTATGGGATCACACAAATGCGACGTTTGTGGAAAGTGCTTTACTCAGTTTGGTAGCCTCGAGGCGCATAGAGTGAAACACACTGGCCAGAGACGACACATGTGTGACGTTTGTGGCAAATCATTTGCTAGCCGTGGGAATCTCAATGTACACGCATTAATTCACAATGGCGTAAAACGATACAAATGTGACGTCTGTGGGAAATCCTTTTATCGGTCTGGTGGTCTGAAGGCGCATGTATTAGTGCATACTGGCGAGAGACCGTATAAATGTGATTCCTGTGGGAAAGCGTTTACCGAGTCTGGTAATTTGAAGAGACCAGTTTGGATACATACAGGCGAGCGACCTTTCAAATGTGATGCTTGTGGAAAAGCATTTACTCAGTCTGGTAGTCTCAAGGCCCATGCAGTAACACATATTGATCATAAAACAAATATCCAGTAATGTGAGGTATAATTAGGAGTTATTGTTAAGCCTAGGAGACCGATTCAAGAGGAAATAAATTTTACAAAAATATTTGACCATCTTAATATAAGATGGTGAAAGCAATAAATGGAAGACAGCTGCAGTGATAAGTTTCTTACAGGTTAAGCTAGGCCTGTATTTTCAGCAGACATATGAGAATAGCTAAAGAAGTGTGATGTTGAGAGCAAATGCTCTGTTAGGGTTGTTAATGTGTTTTGGAAAGTATTTCTGCACTTTCTTACAGGATGAGATATCAGATGGTTGTCAAGTATATTTTACTGGAGGTGTCTAAAAACCAAAGACAAGTGTATGGGGGATTAACTTTTCATAGATGTACATGTATATTTTTGCATGTGGAGATGTAAATTGACCTTTTTTTTTTAAAATTCTTTTTCAGAATTATCAAGAAGTGACATGTTTAAACTGACTGAAAACAGCCCTCTTAACCGTGTACTTATTAACTTGTTTGATGTATGTCTAGTGGAAAAACTCTTAGCATATGTTGTCAGTTATGTGTAAGACATGGACTCCCTGTATTTTTCCGGTAGTGTTCACAATGCAAATGTATATATTATAATGTTCTGAAAATTTGTGGCAATTCAAATATGCTATGAACTTGAATCCTTTTTAAGTATCTGCTTACACCGTTTAAACTTCATGTTTTATCAGTCTGCAGATAAGCACTGTTTTTAGAGACAGCTTTACGCATGTGTACTTACGACATTTTAAACTAATTCTTGTTTCATCATTTGTTACTCAAGGCTGTTTCTATAACTTCAATATCTTGAAATAGTATTAAGTGGTGGGATTTTTATGCCATGTTATGTTAATGAATTGTGATTCTTGTCTATTACTCTTCCTTAGGAATACTACAATTAGTTCCGCTGTTTTGCTTTTTAATAAAGTAAAACAAATTTACAATTTCACTAAACACACCTTTTGTAACTTTTGTAAAAGTAACAAGAAGTGCTAAATTTATTATCCATTGCTAGCTGTAAAATAGCTTTTTGTCAGATGACTGACTACTGGATGTTACTTTATTTTCTTATTAGGAAAAGAATAACAAACGAAATGTTTCCTGCTTGCTAGGTATTCTTTATGTGGATAATGAATAGTCATTTTACTTCAGCAGCCTTTCCTCTTTGGTTACTGCAGACAGGTTTGCTGCATGCTGAGCTAAATGGTGCATCATTGCCACAGGTAAGGCTATGCAATCAGTCCGCCTTGCCCTATGTTGAATAATTGGGAGTGCTTTCTTTAATGCCACCTTCTGTCGCTCAACGATTTGTTATCACCAAGAGAAACAGTATTGTAGTTGGAAAAATTAGTTTCTGGCCATCAAGGTTGTGTACAAATTAACTGTTGCTACTAATCCAAGATCTGAAAGGGCTTTTCAATTAATAGTTTCGTATTCATATTAGTAACCCATTCTGGTGATCATGTGTCAGTACACATCAGGAATTCAGTGCTGCATGTATTTTGACCTTCACCAAGTGGATATTTTCAAATCACATGTAGTCTGTTTCTTTCTGTGCATGTGAAAATTGAGCAATACAGTTTTCCTTTATGGTATTTTTGTTCTCGAAAGCATACTGCTATTTTGTATGTTGAATGAAATGTGCTGATTGTCTGCTTTGTTGTTCTTACATATTTTTCTTTGTTTGGAACCATACTAAACAGTTCTGAACTTCATTGTTACATGACATGGAAGATGTGGAAGTTCCATGAACGGTTTTCTGCTACCTTGATTAACTGCTTAATCACTGGAGGATGGAAGATGGCCCATCTATAATAAGCACATAATATGTGATTTATGTTACATTTTTGTAAGTATGTAAGTAGTGCATCTGCAGAAAAGCTCATATCCTGTTGGGATATTTGGCAACGCATTTCTTAAATTTCTGGTAGCTTATTGTCCAACACCAATGAACAACATAGATCTGTTACACAATTGCTTATATTTCATAACTTTAGTGTAACTTCCGAAATCACCCATATATAATTTGAAATTTTACTCCTTTCCAATGTTTATTCAGGAACAATAATTTATCCAAAGTCAGGTATGGACCTAAACAAGTTACAGAAATCTATGAAAACCATAACTTTGTTGTGCAATTGTGAAATAAAATCTGCAAAGGCGATGGAAGTCCGAGTGTATATATATATATTTGTTGATGGATGCAGTATACACCAAATATTCACTTTTGTGTATATCACTTCAAATTTCCAGTCTGAATTTGTCAACGCAGTTACTTTCTTTCAGAAATAACATGACATGGTGTTCCCTTTTGACTGTTGTGTGACAATGGTGAGACATCAAATGCGTAATAAATTAGATGAAAATGATTTTCTTTCCCATCAGATTTGCGACCAAACCATTCCTTCATCCTAAGAAAATCGCTCTTTTGCAGAATTTTCGGATCTCTTGCTGAAACATATGACTGCTGCTGTAGAAAGTTTAACATTGTTCCTTTCAGAATCGGTGGCTGAGTTAGTGTTAACATGTATGTCAAACAATTATGCTATTCCTAATTTTATCTCCAGAGTCTCTTCTTCTGCGAACTAGTGATAATGAAGGCTTTGAGGTCCCATTCCTGATGAACAGTGTGATGTAAAGGAAAGTTTAACGCAGCTAAATGAAATCGCGACTGACAAAGTACTTGATCAAAACTTAGCAGGCTTTACAGTGAATATCTAATAAGATATAAAATCTGCTATGTGCTTTAAATGGATAACATTACACAGGTACCTGAGATGTGACATGACTATATTTGCCATTAGCATTTAGGGAATGGCAAGGTGGCCTGAGATAAGTCAATATCACTCAAGGAAAACCCATTGTCTGTGCTTAAACTAATACAAATCTGTGGAGGAGTTAACTCATCAGTAGCAGTCAGATGGTTGGTCTCCACTTTCTAGGTACTCAGTGGTTGACTTCTCATTGTGTGTGAACACTTTTGTCTATTTCATTTGGTATTTCTTGTACAGTGTAGCACTGCATTTATACAAAACTATATAACACACTTCAGATAGCCCAAAAAATAAACTGAAGAACTTCAGCCATTTTCAGATCAAACAGTAATGTAATAAATAGAGGTCAGGAGTACCTACTGTCTATGTTGTGAGTGCTGATGATTTCTCTGTTTTAAGTGACCACTTACATTGCATAAATTTATCATTGTGGTACATCCTCCACCTCTGTACCATGCCTCACTAAAAGCTGGCTACACATGAGTGTGGATCTAAGCTTCTAGTAATTTTCTCAAAGCCAAAATTTTGCTGGTCACAGCCACAATTCCATTCCAATCAATGTGTCTATGTAAAATGTCTACTCACTCAGACAGTGCCTAACTGACCCCTGAAAGCTGTGAAGTTGGGAAATTGAATATGTTTAGTTCTGCATACTTCCATTTTTGTTCCAACCGAAATTTATGGTGAATGTTCAAGGTAACTACACCACTTATAAAACATTCTGAATCAAACATTACAAAATATAATTTCCAGAATTATTTGAAGAACATGAAATCTGTTTGAGAAGTAATATTTTTGTTAAAAATGCACACAACTTTGATAAGATACAAGTGTTTTTATTAACAACTTGTATTGCACCCAAACGTGGGAACAGAAAGTAATTGAATTATACATTTTCATTTCAAAGTATTTGTCTCTTGTAGGATATTTGTTTGATATCCAGCAATGACTCTTAGAAAAAATTATTTCTCAGTTTCATCCTTTGTAAAAATTTATTGTAGTCATAAATGAGTCTGATACTTCCTTCTGCTAATAGTCCTCATCTGATTTTTTTCCTTTCCAATTTTATAATTAGAATCGTACTCCCATGTTGAAGAGTTTTTGTGAAGGAAGTCGTTGCTCATAACAAATGATGTGAAGTTTTTTACCAGTAGTTAGAAAGGACCAGAACTTGATAGTCATAAAGGAAGAGAAAAGACTTTGCTGCAGTCAGTACCTCTTTTGGCTGATTCTATTTCTCTATCCTCTTCTTGTTTACCTGCAGCATAACTTCCACTGAATTTTTCACAGCTGTCAGATTTTCAGTATTAGATAAGGAAAGAGCCATAATTTCTGAAAATAAGAACCAGTCATTATTATTAAATTTCATATTTTTACTGTGGCATTACTGATTTCCAGATTAATGTTCCTAATGTTCCAATAATGCATCAGTTGATCAACCAACAGGAAATAAAGATAAATTGCTTCTGACAGTGGGAGTCAATCTCCATCATACATCGAATCTAGAAAAATGCATTGTTGTGTAGAGTCCATCTCCTGCTATGATAACTGAAGTTCATCCCAGAAAGAGCATATTTTGAATGAAAAATCTACTGTGTTGTTCACACAGCATGACTTACAATGCCAGCATATATTGATATGAAGTCCTCTGGACTGCCACCAGATACTTATAAAATATTTGGTAATCATTGTGCTGTTTCAGCAAGGATAGATAATGTTCAAGAAATCAAATAGTAAAGTAGACCTCATCAGGTAACTTCATTTTTACCATTCACATAAATCTGTTCTAGGTTCATCCATGTTTTTATAAATCTTTTGAAAAGCATCATTTTTGGACAAGTAATTGTATAGCTCAGAAAAATGATGCAGAAATGCATTCCTGTGGAATTGACTGGCCAACTCTGTTCCATTTTTCTGAGTGTGTGTAAGCCCCAGTTGACTGTCACCTGTTGACCTGCACACATTGAGCAGTGTTATTGCTCGCTCTTTAATACATGGCACATCTCCTTTGTCTTTATGCACCACAGGTGCAGGGAAAGTTCTTTGTAACCAAGTATTTCTGATTATATGCACAGCCAATAAAATTTTATTGGAAGAGGCAAATGAAACAAAACAATGCTTTAAAAACTGGGCTTGAGAGAGTTGCAGGAAACATTAGCTATACAAATCATTCAGTAAAGAGAATCAAGAAGAAGGGGGGAAAATAGGTTCATGTATGTCCCAAGGCTTCACTGCTTCAGAAGTACAAGGAAGGAACAGAAGAAACTTCCATTTTCAGATGTTATTGCCAAACAGGAGATAGGCATTTATTTTACCCTGTCATTATTGTAGTAACCAATGTTCATTGTGCTATATTTTTAACCCCTCTTTTTATGGAATTCCCTTCTTGCAGCACATGGTAAACCTTATTTTGCTTTGGTTGAGCCTATGTATATGTGATTATTTCTCTCTCTCTCTCTCTCTCTCTCTCTCTCTCTCTCTCTCTCTCTCTCTCTTTTTGTAACTCAAGAAAGATATTACAGATTTTGAACATCTGCATTCCTTAAATTATTTGGTGCAATGAAATAACCTGTTAATATGAGTGTTTGAAAACTTGTTCGCTGTGGCACACAAGATATGCAAGATATATATATATATATATATATATATATATATATATATATATATATCTGTCGTAGGCTTCAGCTGTTAAAATGCATCTCACCTGCCATCTGTTGGTCTTTCACTACTGTTGTCATTTCCGTTACTGTACTGTCCGTGCAACTATGATACAACTTATTTTTTGTGCATCTACCATAATTCGAAAGTTGTGGCTCAAAAAACAAACTCAAAAATGTCATCCTGGTAATGGAGGTACAACAAAATATGCATCTGAAAGAATCTGTCCTAGTCAGGACACACATTTTGCCACATGGAGTGGCTGCGCAGTTTGAGGCACCATGTCACAGACTGTGTGGCCCCTCCCACCAGAGGTTCGAGTCCTCCCCTGGGCATGGGTGTGTATGTTGTTCTTAGCATAAGTTAGTTTAATTAGTGTGTAAGTCTAGGGACCTAGAAGTTTGGTCTCTGAGTAATTCACACACTTTTAAACATTTTGATTTGAAATAATCAAAAACAAACTGCCAGGTCGGGATGAAATCTCAATTTGGTTCTACAGAGTACTCCATGGCACTGGCCCCTTACTTAGCTTCCATATATCAAGAATTTTTTACCCAGTACAAAGTCCCAACGAACTGGAAAAAAGTGCAGTTGACTCCAATATATAAAAAGTACAAAAGAACAGACTGCAAAATTATAGGCCAATATCCTTAAAAGTTATGTAGCTCTAAAATTCTTTAATATATTCTGAGTTTGAGTATAATAAATTGTCTTGAGACAGAAAAGCTTCTGTCCACAAACCAGCTCAGATCTAGCAAACATCCCTTGTCCAAAACTTATTTGGCCATTTTCTCATATGGTATCTCATTTGATATCCTGTGAACTGAGATTACCAGAAATCGTATGACACAGTGCCCCAAAATAGACTGTTAACAACATTCTGAGCATGCAGATTAATTTCCCATATATGTGAGTGGCTTGAAGACTTCTTGAGCAATATAACACAGTATGTCATCCTTGACCAGCAAGTGTTCATCAGAGATGATGGTATCATCAGGAATGCCAAAAGCACTACATCAGTGAATAATCTGATGGAGAGAATGAGCAGCAGATGTGGCTGGTAGCTGATTATGCTGTGATATACGAAAAATGTCATTGTTGTGGCACTGTACGAGGCTACAAGATGGCCTGCACAAAACTTTTAGTTGGTTTCGAATGGCAGCTTGCTCTCAATGGAGATAAATGCATCTAGGTGTAACGTTGCAAATCAATATGAAACGGAGTGAGCACGTAACGATGGCAGCAGGGAAGACAAATTTTAGGAAAGTGTAGCTCATCTATAAAGGGCACTCCATGGGGACCACATTCTTGAGTACTGCTTGAGTCACAGGGAAACCCACCAGGTCAGATTAAAGAAAAACATCACAGCAATTTAAAAGCATGCTGCTATATTTGTTAGTGGTAGGTTTGATCAACAGGTGAGTATTGCAGAGATCATTCATGAACTAAAATTAGAATACCTGGCGGGAAAACGACGCACATATGTGAAACACTACTGAGAAAAACTCTAATCCGGTATATGAAGTTGTCTGCAGAACGATTCTACTCCACAGGGTCATTTCATGTAAGGACCACATAGATAAGAGATATTAGTCTCACATGTAGGTTTGTAGACAGTCGTTTTTCCCTTGTTCTTTTTCCAAATAGAATGGGAAAGGAAAAGACTGGTACTTGTGCAAGGTGCTCTCCGCCATGTACCACGTGACTGCTTACGAAATATGTATGTAGATGTGATAAAACTATTTTTTAATTTATAGAAGCAGCCCATAGTCGTCTTTCGTTGCTTGTTGTATCATCACAGAATTCCTAAATTTTATTAGCATTACCACACTTCCCCACTGTTAGGTAAACAGCCATGGCTGTCTTTAATATTGAGATCTTAAGGACTCTCAGTAACTGTCAACGCCTGTGATTGCTGGGAACCGTCTTACACCCCAATGCAGCACTAATCATTGACAGTTGTTAAGGTTAAATTGTATCTTCGTCGTGTCTGTGTCTCGTTATTCTATATTTTTTTCTGAAGCTTTGAAAAGAAGTACCACTGACGACCAGGTTATCACTATCACTTCCAAAAACTTCTGCAGCAACTATCAACGTACAAATGATGTTTCTGCCCCTGTCCTTGTTTCTACTAACAACTTTAGAGAGACCATTAGTGTAAACAGTGCCAAGTATTTTAATTAATGTAACTATTGTTCTTGCTGCAGCTGTGGCTATTGCTGTTACTGATCTTTGGTGTATGATGACAGACGAGCTTTTACTACTGTACCAGTATCCATTGTTTTGCTGGCTTATGTTGAATATGTTTTTCTTGCTCCACAATGACGAGCTTTCCGTTTCTAATCTGCATTAATTTGGATTTCTGTACAAGCTGTAGTGTGCAAGGGTTTGGTGGCGAAACTACTACTTGTTATAGGTGGTTAATTCATATTCTTCTTATTCTTTGAACTGATTTCGAAAAGCTTCATCTAAAACTTTTATATCAGTTACAATTGTCTTCTTTTCATTGTTGCTTTTTACATACACGTAAGTTTCCGGTGGTGAAGAGCTCTGAAGAAGAGCGCCCTTATGACAGCTTGAGAGGGGTAGGGGTGGGGGGGGGGGCTAGTCGTGGAGGTACAGAGTGTGTTCAATATTTTGAAAAATGAATGGCAACTTGTAAGTCGCTGTTTTTGTTGTTGTTGTTATTGGTGTTGTCATAGTATTCAGTTCAAAGACTCATTTGATGCATCTTTTCAAGCTGCTCTGTCTGTGCAACTCTTTTTGTCTTTGAATAACTGCTGTAACTTTCATCCCTCTGGATCTACTTTCTGATTCATTTGTTAGTCTCTCTCTGCAATTTTTAATCCTCACATTTCTCTCCAATACTAAATTTGTAATCCCTTGATGTCTCAGAATGTGTTCTATCAATCGATCCTCTCCAGGCCAGCCGGAGTGGCCATGCGGTTCTAAGCACTACAGTCTGGAGCTGAGCGGACGCTACGGTCGCCCCCCCTGCGGGTCCGGGGTAAGAATAGGCCCGAGGTATTCCTGCCTGTCGTAAGAGGCGACTAAAAGGAGTTTCAACCATTTAGGCCTTCCATGTAATGGTCCCCCTTGGGGTTTGACCTCCATTTTTCAAAATTCTACAGAAGTACGAGCCTTTTGGGGAAGGACACCTTACGTGGTGTATCACTGGTCCTCCGTGCACTAAGACCTTGGCACTCAGCATTGTAACGGCGTTGTAACCATACCCATTATTCATCAAATTGGGCCTAAACGCCTGATGGGTTGTAAAAGTTACGCCCATAGTGCGTCCCCATCTGCACCTACGATCATGATGGACTTTCCATGGCACCTGAAATCCAGCACGGTAGCCAGCCCGTTGTGGTGGGGTCGTCATGTACCCTCTAGGTTGTAGCCCCCTGACAACACAGGGATCGTACTGCCGATACCTGAGCTGCACCCTCCCCACGTCGGCCAAGGAGTAGATGCCCGTCTCCTTGGGGCATCAGGACTCCTGGCAACGGTCATCCTGCCAGGTGGCCCTTGCTGAGGCTGGGTGGCACCCGTGGGGAGAGCCCCTGGTCGGAGTGGGTGGTATCGGGGCGGACGTTTCGCAGATGAAACGTCAACATGTTTCAGGTCGCTCTGCGGCCAAGTCTTTCAAAAAGAAAAGTACTGTCTCTGGTTCTGGTTCTCCTGCCCTTTCCCCCTTGGCCACTCCCTGGGAGGAAGGACAGGCCCGCCGGCTTGGGGCGAAGTACTTCCGCCGCTATTTGGTCTGTTCTTGGACTGATGGGAGGATGTTCGCCACCTCCAAGCCCATGTTCTTTGTTCAGCACATTGAGGACATCTTCGGGGAAATCGAGGCTCTCAGCAAAATGCGTTCGGGGTCTGTTCTTACAAAGACCACCTCCGCCGCACAGTCGGCGGCACTCCAGGCGTGCGACCAACTAGGGGACATCCCGGTCTCCATTGTTCCGCATCTGGCACTGAATAGGACACAGGGGGTTATTTTTCATCGGGACCTCCTGCTGCAATCTGATGAGGAGCTCAGGGCCAACCTGGAGCGCCAAGGCGTGCATTTCGTCCGGCAAGTCCAGCGCGGCCCCAAAGACCGTCGCATCGACACCGGGGCCTTTATCCTCGCCTTCGAGGGGGACATTCTCCCGGAGAAGGTAAAGGTGATGTGCTACCGGTGCGACGTGCGACCTTACGTTCCGCCTCCTATGCGCTGTTTCCAGTGTTTGAACTTTGGGCACATGTCGTCACAGTGTGAGGCTGAGCCCCTTTGTGGCGATTGTGGACGTCCTCTTCGTGAGGAACATACATGCACCCCACCACCTCGGTGCGTTAATTGTCCTGGCATCCACTCACCTAGATCCTTAGACTGCCCCGCATATCAGAAGGAGAAGAAGATTCAAGAACTCAAAACTTTGGATCGTCTCTCTTATTCTGAGGCCAGGAAGAAGTATGACCGCCTCCATCCCGTGACGTTGACCACTTCGTTTGCCTCAGTCGTGTCCACTCCTTCCACGGTATCCTCACCCCTATCCTGTCCCCCCTCCCCCTCCTCCCTCCATCCGGGGTCTATGCCTCCACCTCCCAAATCCTTCCAAATCCTCCTCCCCCGCCCCCTCTGCCCCAGGCCTCCTTCCTCCTCCTCCTACCCTCCCCCCCCCCCGCCGCCTGAAAAGCGATCCTCTTCTCAGGCGTCCATCGGTTAAACGTTCCGGACCCCAGCTTCCGAGGTCCGGCGTTCCAACTCGGACCCTGCGCGTGAGGACCTTCTTCGGGTCCAGCCCACCACTCATGGGCCTCCTCGGACTTCCAAGAAGGCTTCTAAGAAGAAGTCTCTATCCCCCTCTCCACCCCGGCGCGTTTTGTCTGACGCTCCATCCGTGAGTCGCTCCTCCCGGCCGTCCTCAGTTTCGCTGGGACGCTCTGCTGCCAGGCGCTCAGCTGGCCTCTCGTCGGCAGATGATGCTGCCCCTCCTACACAACCCGGGACAGCGGCTGCAGCTGGCGACGACTCGATGGAACAGGATCCGCCTCCCGCCGGTTGTAGCGTTGTTCCCTCGAAACCTGGCCCTCCGCGGCCGTCGAGGTGACCAGCTCTTCCCCCGTCTCGTTCCCCCTCTTTTTTGACTAGCGATGGCCTTGTTGCATTGGAACATAAGAGGTATTCGGTCTAATCGGGAGGAATTACAACTGCTCCTCCGCCTGCACTGTCCGCTCGTCCTTGGTCTGCAGGAAACCAAGTTGCGCCCGACTGACCGTATTGCCTTTACCCACTATACCTCAGAGCGGTATGACCTCACCGCTGTGGACGGTATCCCAGCTCATGGTGGGGTCGTGTTGCTCATTCGGGACGATGTCTATTACCGTCCCATCCCATTGACCACCCCACTCCAAGCAATAGCTGTCTGTATTACTCTTTCTGCTTTTACTTTTTCAGTTTGTACCATCTACACTCTATCGTCATCCGCAGTTAGTCGGGCTGACATGATGCACCTGATTGTTCAGCTTCCTCCGCCGTTTTTATTGTTTGGCGACTTCAATGCCCATCATCCCCTTTGGGGCTCTCCTGCATCCTGTCAAAGAGGCTCACTCTTGGCGGATGTCTTCAACCATCTCAATCATGTCTGCCTCAATACTGGCACCCCGACTTTCCTCTCGGACTCTACTCATACCTACTCCCACTTGGACCTCTCGATCTGTTCTACCACTCTTGCCCATCGGTTCGAGTGGTATGTCCTTTCTGACACCTATTCGAGCGACCACTTCCCCTGTGTCATTCTTCTCCTGCACCACACCCCATCCTCACGTCCTTCGAGCTGGAACATACCGAAAGCTGACTGGGGACTTTACTCCTCCCTGGCGACCTTTCCAGACCACGATTTTCTCAGTTGTGACAGTCAGGTCGAACACCTCACGGCTGTTATCATCAATGCTGCCGAACGTTCCATTCCTCATACTACCTCTTCATGTCGCGTTTCCATCCCCTGGTGGAATGAGGCTTGTAGAGACGCTATCCGTGCTCGACGACGTGCTTTACGCACGTTTCGCCGCCATCCTACATTGGCGAATTGTATTGGATACAAACGACTCCGAGCGCAATGCCGTAGAGTCATCAAAGACAGCAAAAAAGCTTGTTGGGCCTCTTTCACCAGTTCCTTTAATAGTTTTACTCCCTCTTCTGTCGTTTGGGATGGCCTGCGCCGGCTGTCGGGCATTAAGGCCCACTCCTCAGTACCTGGCCTGACCTCAGGTAATGAGGTCCTTGTTGATCCTGTGGCTGTCTCCAACGCCTTCGGCCGGTTTTTCGCAGAGGTTTCAAGCTCCGCCCATTACCACCCTGCCTTCCCTCCCAGGAAAGAGGCAGAAGAGGCTCAGCGACCTTCCTTCCACTCGCTGAATCTGGAAACTTATAATGCCCCCTTTACTATGCGGGAACTAGAACGTGCGCTTGCACTGTCCCTGCTTCGGGGCCAGATGCCATTCACGTTCAGATGCTGGCACACCTTTCTCCGGCGGCCAAAAGCTTCCTTCTTTGTACCTACAATCGCGTCTGGACCGAAGGTCAGGTCCCCATGCGTTGGCGTGATGCTGTCTTTGTTCCTATACCCAAACCCAGGAAGGATAGACACCTTCCTTCTAGTTACCGCCCCATTTCTCTTACAAGCTGTGTCTGTAAGGTGATGGAGCGCATGGTTAATGCTCGGTTAGTCTGGATTCTTGAATCTCGATGGCTACTTACCAATGTCCAATGCGGCTTTCGTCGCCGCCGCTCCGCTGTTGACCACCTTGTGACCTTGTCGACATTCATCATGAACAACTTTTTGTGCAGGCGCCAAACGGTAGCCGTGTTCTTTGATTTGGAGAAGGCTTATGATACCTGTTAGAGAGGAGGTATCCTCCGCACTATGCACAGGTGGGACCTACGCGGTCGCCTGCCCCTTTTTATTGATTCCCTTTTTTTTTTCGGTGCACAGTATATGGGTCAGCAAGGCCGTCTTATTTGCAGATCCTTGACGCTGTCCACCATTCTGGGATTCGACTGGCCACGGGTGCTTATCGGACCAGTCCCATACCCAGTCTCTGTGCTGAGGCTGGCGAACCGCCACTTACCATCCGGCGGCAGCTCCTGCTGGTGCGCCAGGCATGTAAGTTTCTTGCGGCTCCCAGCTCGCCTGCTCACCGCCTTGTTGCCCATCCACCTCTGGACCGCCTTTTTTCCCACCGTCCCTGGGCTACGTTGCCATTTGGGATCCGTGTGCAACGTGTTCTAGAGTCACTCGGTGTGGAGTCTGTACAACCCCAAATCCAAGGTTTTCACCGCCTGCCACCCTGGTTACTGAAGAGGCCCAGAGTGATTTTAGATTTATTGCAGTACAAAAGAGATTGCACTCCTGCCACCGTTTCTAATGCAGCATTTTCTGCTGTTTTATCTGAGCACCACGACTATGTAGCGGTTTTTACGGATGGGTCAAAACAAGGGGATTCCGTTGGTTGCTCAGTTGTTTTTCCGGATCATGTCCTCAAGGTCCGACTGCCTCAGACTTTTACTGTCTTTGATGCAGAATTGTCTGCGATCTTGCGGGCGCTGGAGCAGATGCGACATTCTTCCTCTCCTAAATTTCTTGTCTGTTCCGATTCACTCAGTGCCCTTCAATCATTGCACCATTTGTATCCGGCAGATAAAGTAGTCCAGACCATCCAGGATGCCCTCCTCCGACTACAGCGACTGGGGAAGGTTGTAGCTTTCTGCTGGGTTCCAGGGCATGTCGGCATTGCTGGGAATGAATGGGCAGATCTCGCAGCCAAGGAGGCGTGTCTTGATCCACACGTATCTCAGTGTGCTATCCCCTTGCACGCACTCACCTCGCTGTTGAGCTCCCGAGTCATGTGTCGGTGGGAGGACGAGTGGCTGGAAGTGACTGACAATAAGCTCCGTCTAGTCAAGCCCACAACGCGTGTGTGGTGTACTTCCTTTCAGCCCCATCGACGGGACGAGGTTCTGCTCACTCGGCTTCGAATAGGCCACAGCCCTATGACGCATGGCTTCCTGCTCCGGCGAGAAGACCCTCCAATGTGTGGTGCTTGCGGCGTCCATGTCACTGTGCGCCACGTTTTATTGGATTGCATTTTATTTTCTGACCAGCGGGCCGCGGCTGACTTGCCAGCGGACCTGCCAACACTTTTAGGCAACACTAGGATGAATGTGGTTAAAGTTTTAAAGTTCTGTGCCCTGTCAAATGTTTTTACAAAGCTTTTAGGGAGGGGATTTTAACTTGTTTCCTGTGTGACAAGCTCGCCCATATTTTATGTAAGTGGCCAGCCAATGACGATTTCCTGTGTCATTCTTGTTGCTATGTTATCCCTTACCTAAGGTTTTACTTTCTTATGTAGTATTTTCCCTCTTTTCCTGCTTTCTTTGAGTGTGTTTTTCAGTTTTATTAGGTCTCTCCACATTCGTTCCTTTTACTGTGTGTCAGGGCGCTGATGACCTCGATGTTGAGCGCCCATAAACCCCAACACACACACACACACACACACACACACACACACACACTCACACACACACAATTCCCTTTTAACGGATCGAAAGTTTAGGGTACGTGTGGGTTCCGTATTGTCCGACGTCTTCCTCCAGGAGAACGGAGTGCCTCAGGGCTCTGTCTTGAGCGTAGCCCTTTTTGCCATCGCGATCAATCCAATTATGGATTGCATTCCACCTAATGTCTCAGGCTCTCTCTTTGTCGATGACTTCGTGATCTACTGCAGTGCCCAGAGAACATGCCTCCTGGAGCGCTGCCTTCAGCGTTGTCTAGACAGCCTATACTCATGGAGTGTGGCAAATGGCTTCCGGTTCTTTGAAGAGAAGACGGTTTGTATCAACTTTTGGCGATATAAAGCGTTCCTTCCGCCATCCTTACATCTCGGTCCCGTTGTTCTCCCATTCGTGGAAACAACTAAGTTTCTAGGGCTCACATTGGACAGGAAACTTTGTTGGTCTCCGCATGTCTCTTATTTGGCGGCCTGTTGTACACGTTCCCTTAACGTCCTCAGAGTTCTTAGTGGTTTATCTTGGGGAGCGGATCGCACTGTCCTGCTTCGCTTGTATCGGTCCATAGTCCGATCGAAGCTGGATTATGGGAGCTTCGTCTGCTCGACCATCCCTCTTACGCCGTCTCAACTCCATCCATCATCGGGGGTTACGTCTTGCGACCGGAGCCTTCTACACTAGTCCTGTCGAGAGTCTTTATACTGAAGCTGCCGAATTACCATTGACCTACTGGGGCGACGTACTGCCGGCTGTTGTCAATGCCCGACCACCCCTCTTATCAGTCCTTCTTCGCCAATTCTCTCGACTGTCAGTACGGGTTGTATGTGTCTGCCCTGCTGCCCCCTGGAGTCTGCTTCCGTCGCCTGCTTCGACAATTGGATTTTGCCCTCCCTACCACCTTCAGAGAGGGTGAGAGCCCGACACCACCTTGGCTCCAGGCTCCGGTTCATATTTATCTGGACCTCAGCTCACTCCCGAAGGAGGGTACTCCGGCTGCAGTGTATTGCTCACGGTTTGTCGAACTTTGTGCTCGACTTGCTGGTCACACCTTTATTTACATCGATGGCTCAAAAACTGACGATGGTGTCGGCTGTGCCTTTGTCGTCGGGGCCGCCACCTTTAAATACCGGCTCCTCGACCAATGTTCCAGCTTTACGGCCGAGCTTTTTGCTCTCCATCAGGCCGTTCAGTATGCCCGCCGCCACCGCAATTCATCGTATGTACTCTGCTCTGATTCCCTCAGTGCTCTTCAGAGCCTTGGAGCTCCCTATCCAGTCCATCCCTTGGTGCAACGGATCCAGCAGTCCCTCCATTCTTTCGCTGATAATCGTTCTCCTGTCAGCTTTCTGTGGGTTCCCGGACATGTAGGAGTGCCTGGGAATGAGGCTGCAGATGCTGCAGCCAAGGCTGCAGTCCTCCTGCCTCGGCCAGCCTCCCATTGTGTCCCGTCATCTGACGTTAGTGGGGTTGTTTGTAAGAGGCTTGTGTCGTTGTGGTGGGATGCTTGGTCATCCCTCCAAGGAAACAAGCTCCGGGCAGTAAAACCGCTCCCAACTACTTGGACAACCTCCTCCTGACCATCTCGGCGAGAAGAGGTCCTTCTGACCAGGTTGCGGATTGGGCATTGCCGGTTTAGCCACCGCTACCTGCTCTCCGGTGACCCAACCCCGCAGTGCCCTTGTGGTCAAGCGTTAACAGTGCACCATGTTTTAATGTCGTGTCCCCGCTTTCGTCAATCTCGTGTTGTCCTGTCCCTGCCATCTACTTTACCGGATATTTTAGCTGATGACGCTCAAGCAGCTGCTCGTGTCCTGCATTTTATAACTTTGACTGGCTTGTCCAAAGACATGTAACCTTCTTACTTATTTTATCTGCATCTTTGTACGAACTTTCTGGTGACCCCCCTCCCCTTGAGTTTTACTAGATTCCATGTGCTCTAACGCTTGTGACTGGGCGCTAATGACCTCCGTAGTTGAGTGCCCTTAAACCCCACCTAAAAAAAAAAAAAAAAAGCTACGGTCGCAGGTTCTAATCCTGCCTTGGGCATGGATGTGTGTGCTGTCCTTAGTTCTAAGTTCTAGGCGACTGATGACCTCAGAAGTTAAGTCACATAGTGCTCAGAGCCATTAGAACAATTTTTTTTTTTATCCTCTCTGGTTGTCAGTGTGTGCCAGAAATTTCTTTTCTCCCCAGTTCTATTCAGTACTTCCTCATTAGTTACGTGATCTACCCATCTAATCTTCAGCATATGTCTGTAGAACTACACTTCAAAAGCTTCTATTCTCTTCTTGTCTGAACTGCTTACTTTCCATGTTTCACTTCGATACATAGCTACAATACGTGCAAGTATTTTCACAAAGCCTTCCTAAAACTTAAACCTAAATTTGATGTTAACAAATTTCTCGTTTTCAGAAACGCTTTTCTTGCAATTGCCGTTCTATACATTATATCCTCTCTACTTCTGCCAGCATCAGTTATTTCGCAGCCAAATAGCAAAACTCGTCTAATAATTTAAGTGTCTCGTTTCCTACTCTAGTTCCTTCAGCGTCACCTGATTTAATTTGACTACATTCCATTTTCCTTGTTTTGCTTTTGTTGACATGCATCCCATATTCTCGTTTCAAGAGACTGTCCATTTCGTTCAATTGCTCTTTCCAGGCCTTTGCTGACTCTCACAGAAAAACAATATCACCGGGAAACCTCAAAGTTTTTATTGCTTTTTCCCTGGCCTTTAATTCCCACTTCAAATATTTCTTTTGTTTCCTTTACTGTTTGCTCAATGTACCGATTGAATAACATTGGGGACAGACTACAATCCTCTCTCACTCCATTCTCAAACACTGCTTCCCTTTCATGCCCCTCCCCCCCCCCCCCCCAACTCTTATATTTTCCCTCTGGTTTCTGTACAAGTCGTAAATAACCTTTTGCTCCCTGTATTGTACTCCTGCGACCTTCAGAATTTAAGAGAGAGTGTTCTAGTCAACATTGTCAAAACCCTTCGCTAAGCCTACATATGCTATAAACGTAAGTTTGCCTTTACTTAACCTGTCTTGTAAGATAAGTCATAAGGTCAGTATTGCCTTGTGAATTCCTACATTTGTCCTTAATCCAGACTGATCTTCCCAGAGGTCAACATGTACTAGTTATTATATTCTTCTTGAATTCTATGGGTATTTCATCCGTCTCGTGTATCGTGAGCACCACATGGAAGATATTAGTTGTGGCTGGCTCACCCAAGGCTATCAAGAGTTCTGATGGAATGTCATCTACTCCAGGGGCAAGGTTTCGACTTAGGTGCCTCAGTGCTCTGTCAGATCCTTCTTGCAGTATCATATCGCCCATCTCATCTTTATCTATGTCCTTCTCCAGTTCTACAATACTGCAATACTGGTTTACAGTTCATGTCCCCTTTATAGATCCCCTATATACTCTTCCATATGTCAGCTTTCCCATCTGTGCTTAGAACTGGTTTTCCATCTGAGCTCTTAGAGAGAAAAACAGCTGAGTACACTGCTTTTCCTTTCCCTGGGAGCTAGGAGGGAGGGGGTGTGCAGTCCCCCCTTCTCCACTGGGTATGGGTGCAGTAGTCTCTGAGGTCTTCATTGGCACTCCATGTGGAGCTGGTATCACTATGCACACGTTCTTTGACTTGGTTCACAATCTAATGAACTCGCAACTGCCACATGCCTCTAATCAAGGAGTACCTCAAACACACATTAAACTACAAAAAATATTTGAACTATTACAGAATACGAGAATCTTACACAAAAAATTACATGTCCCCGTCAATTAAATACCACAGATATTTTTGTAAAATTAGTTGTTGCTCATTTGTGGACGACAAGAGTAAGAATAGTTGACATTCCTAATGCATGTGGGAAGTTTGCCAAGTTGAATTTAACCAAATTTTGTACTTTCACAAAAGAGCATTTCGTTTCCTGTATGTGCGTTTTATCTCTTCATAATTTCAACGGATGTATTCCAGCCAACACTGTCAAACGCATTATGTAAATCTACAACTGTTATTAATGTTGGTTTGCCTTTCTTTACCCTGTCTTCTGAGGTAAGTTCCTACATTTCGCCAGGAACTAAACTGAACTTCCCCTATATCAGTTTCTAGCAGTTTTTCCCATTCTTTTGTAAATAATTCATGTAAGTGTTTTGTAGCATACCTTATTAAACAGACTTCAGTAATATTCATACCTGTCAGCACCAGTCTTCTTTGGAATCGGAATTATTACATTCATTATGAATGTCTCATAATTATATCTTGTATACCAGGTGGAACAGTTTTTTCGCAATTGACTCTTTGAAGCTTTTGAATAATTCTGAGGCAATGTCAACTACTACGGGGGACTTGTTTAGACTTAGGTCTTTAAATGCTCTGACAAATTCTTCTCAGAGTGACACATCTTACATCTCTATCTATTTCATCTTTCCTTTCTATAACATTACCTACAACTTTGTCTCCTTTATGTAGCCCTTCTATATGGCCCATACACCTTTCATATTTGCCTTCTTAGCTTTCACTGGTTTTCCTTCTGAACTCTTGAAATTCACAGAGTTGCTTCTCATTTCTCCAAAGTTCTCTTTAAATTTTTTGTGAGCACCATCCACTTTTCCATAGCTGAGCATCTTTCTACATTCCTATATCTCTCTACAAGCCACCCTGATGAGCCATTTTGCATTTTCTGTCAATATTGTCTCTACTCCCTTCCACCTTTCATCTCTGCCTTCTTTCCTTTCACTGGCTTGCCTTCTGAACTCTTGAAATTCATAGAGTTGCTTCACACTTCTCGAAAGTTCTCTGTAATTTTCCTATAAGCATCATCCACTTTTCCCTAGCTGCGTTTCTTTCTACATTTCTGTATTTGCCTACTAGCCATCCTGCTGAGCCATTTTGCATTTCCTGTTACTCTCGTTTTTCAGGCATCTGTACTCGCTTCCACCTGCTTCATTTTCTGCATTGCTATATTTTCTCCTTTCATCAGTTCAGTATCTCTTGTGAACCTCCTAGTCAGCTGAGTGCATTAATGTGCCATGTCCTGGACGTGGGGAAACAAGCACAACTGGGGTCGAATCACCTTTACAGATTAAGGATGAGGGCTGGTGAACCATCGTCCATGGATGTGGATTTAAGTGATTTTCTACATCCCAAAAGGCGAATGACAGGCTGTTACTTATGTACGACCGTAGATACATTCTGCACAAACATTTAGCAAATGTTCTCACAGTTGCACATAGTATATACTCTAGATATTAAGCAGATGGTGTACAATGGTTCCGACCTAGGATGTAAACCCATAGTCAGCATCATCAGCAAAATGTCTTGAGTTATCCAAGGACTTTTTCTATGCCATTTTACTTACTTGATTCCTGTTGCCTTCACTGTTTCATCTCTCATAGCTATGCTTTCGTCTTTTATTGTATACCTTTCCTCTATTCCAATCCAATGTTGCCTTCCTCTGAAATTCTGAATAACATGAGGTTCCTTCGTTTCGTCTAAGTCATGTCACCTTTAATTCCTACATTTTTACAATTTCGTTAGCTTCAGTCTGCGGATCATAACCAGTAAACACTGACCAGAGTCCATATCTTGCCCTGGCAAAGCCTTCCAGTTTAAAGCCAGGTTTCAAAGTCTCTGCCTTATCGTTATATAATCAGTCTGAATCCTTCCAGCGTCTCCACATCCCATCCACTTGCACAATCACTTCTGTGTGATTCTTAATCAAAGTGTTAGTAGTGATTAAATTGTGCTGTAAGCAAAATTCTACCAAGCGGTTTTATCTTGCAATACTTTCTCCCAACCCATTTCCTCCTATTTTTCGTTCTCTTCATTTTCCTAATATCGAATTCCAGTAACCTGTTGCAATTAAACTTTTGCTAGTTAGCATATAAACTTATACTACTGTATTGACTGTTAGCTGTGCGTCTCTCTTGGCTGTGATAATGCGTTTACTGTGTGTCTTTCTAATCATGCTTGATTGTAGTCAAGACAGATTGACTTCTGCTCAACGTGAAAGTAAATCCAATGACATTCATCTAAATACAGAAGAATATATTACGTAATCTTCACAATAGGTTTATTGTTATGATGAACACAGTATAGTAGTGGTACAAGGTACCCTCCGCCATGCATCACATGGTAGCTTGCAGAGTACGTATCTAGATACAGACTGTGGAACGCTTTCCAGTCAGCATAGACCAGTAATGAAACTGACATCCTAGAGCTGTATTGTCAGTACTATCCAATGGAATTATTGAGCAAATGTGGTGAAGTAATGCTTAACAGTAAACTGCTCACACCTTGTAGCAAAGAGTTCCAATGGGGAAATTCTCTACAATAAAAAAGGGCACTGTTGCTGAAAGTGAAAACTTTACATTTACAATGTTTCTCTGTGCTACTTTCTTCCATTGTAAGTTCATATTTCTTACATATTTTCAAAATACATCTGGGGTACTATTTATTACTTTTCAATCCACTGCAGAAAAACAATAAATGATAAGTTTGTGTTTTACATTAATACGTCGGTTCAGCTGCCTATCTACAATGTAAGAGAGACTACAATTTATCGGTTTAGAAGGTCAGGCCTAAATCACCAGAATTATTGTACAAGAACCTCTAAAAATGATCAGTATAAAACAAAAATATAAGCAATAAAAATATGATAATGTGCCTACTTCCGTTGTTTGATATATTTCTTAAGAAGATACGGCTACATCAGCGTCTACAGATAAAATACACTATAATGGAGTGGCATATGTTGTCCAAGAGTACTGACAGCATCACAATAACAGCTGTATGCATGCATGGCGTGTGTCCGTTCCTGAAAGGCACATCCCACAGACAAAAACAGAACTCATTTTTCTAACAGCAGTGAAGATTACATACTATGGTGTAAACTTTTCATTTTTAATAGCGAGTTTGCGAACTGTTAAAATTAAAATGTATATTTAGATCAAAACCTAGCGTTAAAATAACACAGAAGGGAATATTGCTACAAAATACATTACATGTATTCGCATTTTCGAATATGGACAACCATCAGCTGTATAATAGAATGACGCCAATGAAAATTTGTACTAGGCTGGGACTAGAACCTGAATTTCCCGCCTATTGCGAGCAGTCGCCCTACCATCACGCAATCCAAGCATGACTCATGGCTAGATCCAAACTTCCATATGTCGTCGACCACGCATCAACAACCTGCACTTGTACATTCATTATGCATTTTCGTCTACAGGAAAGATATTCACTGCATTGGCTGTTTCTTTGGACATGCTTGCATGTCCAAAGGAACTCTGCATCGTACTTCTAAAAACACAGGCACTGCACAAGTATTGCTATACAAGGTTGTATGAAATAATTAAAGTCTGCTGTCTATTTCGCTACGTAACAGTATAACTCAGTTACTAATATTGGAGTAATTTTACGTTACTGATAAATTATATTCAGTTAGTAACTGATTAACATGTAATTTTCATACAAAATCATTCATTCATTGTGTGGAGCTGAGAGGATCGTCAAAGTATTTAAGTGTTTTAGATGTGTAAACTGTCTTGTTTAGTAAAATACAGTAGAAGTGAGGGTAATACATTGATGATCTCTTGCACATTGATTTCGTGAAATCAATAATTATGAGAGATGGAAAAGTAACTTTGTTCCATTGTTAACTTAGACATCACTTTAAAGACATCTAAAGATAGTAATCGTTGCCTGTCAGCAACACTTAAGTCGACTAACATATCATAGCTCTCCAGACTGCAATTGGCCCATCACTTTTATAGTGACACACTCAACACACTTTACTGACTTGCGATCAAACAAACAACTCAAGAAATATTTCCAGCTTCTTCTCGTCTTTCTAATGCTGTAGTTAATGATTTGTGAAATACAAATGGAATACTCCTTTGGCAAAAATGTCATGGTTCTGCTAGGTGCAAAGTAACACAACCGTCTGGCTTATAGCCAAGATCAGATTCCATGTTACAGAAATGTACCTCAGCTCAAAGCACTGTCAGAGAAACCTCTCACCACTACATAAATTCTGAAAATAAATACCTAAGTACCATGGTATACAATTAGTGTTCCCAAGTCAAAATTGAGACTATCAGTCGTAAGCTTTGGCTTCAGATTATCTTTAAAATGGTATAATTATACGTTGAAATGCTACTCATTAACATTTAGCTTAAAATTAATTTCAAGTACAAATAATGTATATTTTGTGATAATATGCTCCAATGCTCGCTGCAAATAGCTATTTGTAACCTCTGAATGTTGACTGGGAAACCTAAAAGTTGCAATTAAAACTCTTAAAAATATTTTAACCTTGCCAAATTACTGGTTGGCAAAAATCTGTCATCAGTCTTATCTTACTTGACAACCTAAATCATATTAATAACTGAATACTCTGTACAGAATAGTTAATGAAATGTTCCACTAGTATACAATGTTCCACTAGTATTTTGGTCATGCTTATTAATTACAGTCTCTTATAGAAGCATTTGCAGCAGACTCAATTTCAAAACTTCATCTTACATACATATACGATAATATTAACCAATCTCTGAATTATTTTCAACAAGAAAAGTTTAAATACCGTAAAAATCTATTTATTTTAGTCAAACAATGGGGAAAACCCATGTTTCTGTGTCCATTCCTTGTTATCACAAAGGTAGATACCAATGCCACATTTACATTTGTGTACAAATATTATGGACTGTTCAAAACGCTTTAACCAGTGCACTGCCCATACAAAGTGAAATTATATAATCAGTTGGTTGACACTTTAAATAATTAATCATGAAATCTTGACAAATGTGTAATGTAGACTACCTCATTGCAACAAACTTTGGGAAGGAACATTATCCATCAGTCTCAAGACGAAATATGTCAATGAAAAAAGATCAGTAACCGATTAATATGATTGAAGGCATGTAATTACAGTAGTTGCGGTAATGGTGGTGTTCACCATGTATTCACTTGAGTGTAAAAACATTCATGTTCCATTTAATAAGATTTTGCTGAGACATAAGTTAATCTCTTCATGGCGATGGCAGACATGCGTACTGACAGCTCTTGGATTGAGGATGAGGCAGACAAGTGGCTTCTACTTGTCTCTAGTATTGTGCTTTCAATTTGGTATAGCAGATAGGTTTTCTCAGGTAACTGAAGACCATCGTTTCACATGAAAGGGAAAAAAATAGTGTGCTAGCATTTCTTCGAATCACCCACTACTCAGGTTATTAAAGTTATTTTAAATTACTATACAAAATTAAGTGTTGTCTGCAGATGTATTCGCCTGCATAGGTACATAATAGTGGAATGACAATATGACAACTAATAACATATGCGAAAATCATCATAAACCTGACAATAAGACTATATAATGACGGTACCCAGACCACTACATGAAAATTTAGGCTTACCAGTGAGAGATCACACTGGTTTATTACAATCGAAATGTACAATGTCTCATCATGCATATAATCATGTAACTTTTCTCGTTCTAGGTGTATTTGTGCCTCTGTCCATTAAACAGAAATAATGTTGTGGCAAGCAAGAGATGGTGGACATAACTTCCTTCTAATGAATGGTAGTGAACAGATATGTCTTCCTGTCTGCCACTGGATCACATTGTGCAAATTTCAACTCATACCTCGGAGGCAATTACTAGACATCATCTGGTAGTTGCTGCTGTTTACTGCTAGCAAGTAGCAACTCCAACTTTCCAGTAGAAACCAGTAGCAACGACCTGAGAAAGAAAAACAAACTGACAGAGAAAAATTTGCAACACCAAACGATAAGTAATGTAGAGTAGTGAAATCTCGGGAATACATTCGTCTAGGTAACACATTCAACTGATTGACACTGCAAGATCACAGGTTAAAGTAAGCGTCAGATAAGTTACTGCAGATGTAAAACACTACACGCTAATAGCCAGTGTCACTGCCAGAACGTTGAATGCAAGGATACAGAAGTGTATGCATTGTGTTGTACAGGTGCCAGATGTCGGTTTTTGGGATGGAGTTCCATGCCTGTTACATATGGTTGGTCAATATTTGGATAGTTAAGGCTGTCCGATGGTGAGCCATATGTGCTCGATTGGAGACATATGGTGATCAAGCAGGCCGACACAACACGTCGACACTCTGTAGAGCATGTTTGGTTACAACAGGTATATATGGGCAAGCGTTTTCATGTTGGAAAACATTCCCTGAAGTGCTGTTCGTGAATGGCATCACAGTAAATCGAATCATCAGATGGACGCACATCTATCAACTTTCGTTTATGTCGCACAACTCCGTTCTGGTGTTGCGACCAGTTTTCCATCAGTGTAATTGTCTCGAAGGTATACTATGCCATTTACATAGTCTGATGAGGTGGCAGACCTGACAACCTTGTATTCAACAGATTTATTTGGATAGGCTCAAGAGTAACATTCTGTGCCAAAATGTTGGATAAATAAAGGAAAGTATTGTGAATGTAAAGAAGACACACCAGCACACACTAGAAGCTTATATATATTTTAAAGAATTGGACCAAAATGCAATCTAATCCCAGCAGTTCTGTGTGCTGTGATAGTGGAAGTTTTGAAATAGGCAGTGAGCCATTCACATGTACCTGTTAAGTATGAAGATATTGGTTTGACAATGATATCAATCATCTCTCACAGCTCAGTTGATAGTGGTTGAAAATGAAGTTGAATCCTTCAGTATAAAAGTTCAAAATGTGCTATTAGGCTGCAAAAATTTCTGTATCATGACTAAAATGCAGTGAAAGAATGAAAGAGTATCTTGAATTTTTCCTAAAAAGAGAAATTCAGTATTCCACACCTTATGGTATAAATTTTCAAATAAATGAACAGCCAATCATGTGAAGGGTGTGATTTTTTTTTTTTTGCAATAAAAATACAGCCATGTTAATGTCTTGAAAGCATGTTAACATTTGTGAAAACTGTAATTGCTGGATGTGTGACATAAATAACTACATATTAGAGTATAAGTAGAATATTATGTGAACAGTAAGTGATTTGAACATCTGAGAAATGATATTCACAGATATGTAACAGTGATTGCTCACTCCTTTTATTATAACACTAAGTAATCCCAAAACGTTAAATTATAATGCCTATGCAATTACAAGCCTAACCATTTGGAGCAATGCAGTCGATACCTAAGTATAGCTGTGAGATGGACAGTTCATCCACAGCCGAAAAGGGCAGTTTCGTTTCCTACTTACAATGTTGGTGAAAACTAGTGCGAATCACTATGAGTCTGAAATGTTAGAAGAGCTCGCTGTTTGCCAAAACTAAAAGGAACAAGAGTAATTCTTAGAAAACATTATGATCACCATCCCACTGGGACAATTCCACAAAATAACTAATTAGTTATGCCAGCAGTGGTATGCATAATTAATAAAGATATGGTTGCTTCTGATTACGTAACTGCAGTCAACAGCTTATGGTCTTGTAGTTAGTGTTGCTGACTTCTGATCATGAGGCTGTGAGTTCAGTTTCTGGCTGGGCTGAGGATTTTGTTTGCTTGAGACTGGATTTGTGTCCTTGTCATCATCTCTTCATGACTGATGCACAAGTAGCCAAAGTAATGTTAAATCAAAAGACATGCACCAAGTGGCTGAACATCCCAGACAGGGCCTCCCAGCCAGCAGCCAGTAGGCAAGTGGCATAAATCAGCCAAGTGTCCTATGATTTCTCCAGCTGCACAGGTTCCATCACTGTCACATCCCTTTTCATCAAGAGCTACATGGAAACTATTATGAAACTCGTGTGACCTTCTGTGCATGGACATTAAGCGTGGCTTCATCACGACACAAGGTTTGTGATACATCTGGAATACCCTGTCTTACCTACCAATGCCAGGAAAACCGCCGAAACACGCACTATTGGTCTGTCGGCAATCCCTGTTGGTTTTGATGGGTGGAACATCAGCATCCATGTAGTGTAAACATATGGTGTGACATAGTGAACGATCAGCTCATAGACAGAAAACAGAACATGCACAAGCATTGCAGTCTCCTAACAGACCATCTTCTATGCATGCTAGAAGACGTTCCTCAGCAGACTAAGGGGTACCTGTGGTGCCAATATGATGGCTGTGCAGCCCGTAGTGTTCGAAGTACTACAGTATGTCTACACAAATTGTTTCCAAATCGTTGGATTGGACGCAAAGGATCTGTACCTTGGCTGGCCCATTCCGCAGATTTTAAGCTTGTAGGCTCTTTTTCTGTAGAGAAAGCTGAAATATGTTGTACATAAGGACATTCCAACTACACCTTATGATATGCAACAATGTATTTGTCCAGCCGGTTCAGACATTGCTGAAATGCTAGCAAGTGTGCAGCAGTGGTTCCATGCCATACAAGAACCGCTTATTGCCGTGGCCAGTGATCATTTTGAACGCAACATTGTTCTTTAGTGTGTGCTATCGCAGGTATTGTATAAGTGTCAGTGTGGTTCAAAATGGTTCAAATGGCTCTGAGCACTATGGGACTTAACATCTATGGTCATCAGTCCCCTAGAACTTAGAACTACTTAAACCTAACTAACCTAAGGACATAACACACATCCATGCCCGAGGCAGGATTCGAACCTGCGACCGTAGCAGTCGCGCGGCTCCGGACTGAGCGCCTAGAACCGCTAGACCACCGCGGCCGGCTAGTGTCAGTGTGGAAACGTTTCAAAATATGACATTCAACATAACTGGTGTATGCACTTTTGTTGTTCTTTAGTGTGTGCGTCCACAGGTATTGCACAAGTGTCGGTGTGTGAACTTTTTCAAAACATGATGTCTCGGAAACGACTTGCACTAGAATTTTGCAACGAACGCAGCTGACAGTCTAATTTTCACCTAATTTTAGTTTGTTAATGTAAATAGTCATTGTTCCATTTAATAAAGTGTATGTTTGCACAAAAAGTTCATTTTCTGAGTATTATTACAGTCCGTTGGTTGTGTAACAATATGAGCCCCTTGCAACTGTGAAAACTACGCAAATAGCACTTTCCACTTCCATAACATTTGCAGCCCAAATTTTACATTATTCACCCTGTATAGACAATCCTGCTTGTACTGGTTCGTGTCTTTTATCGTACAATGTATCAGTTTCATTTTAAGTGCTTATAAAATACACTTATGTACCGCCATATACTAAATAAGTACATAAATTTAAAATACTTCCTTACCATCTCAGTCACTTACAACACATTCACTTGCATCACATCTGTCACAACTTAAGTCTTAGTACTGTATAGGTCCACCTTATTTTATAACTCTTGCTTATTACAGCACTGGTGTCACCATATTCACTTTACTACTCCAAACATTCATTAGCCTTTCTCAGAACAATTTTAACTTCCTCCCTTCCCGTGACTGACCAGTAATTGCAGAGATATACACAGCCCTTTCAGCTATAACTTACCACATCTGTTCCACACCAAATAAAGTCTCAAACCCTTCCTCTTACTAGCTACCTGCAGTACCACCATCTTCTCAAAATTGGAAATTTGTGGCAACCACGAATGGGACCAAACTGATAAGGTCATCAGTCCCTAGGTTTACACACTACTTAATCGAACTTTAAGTAACTTACGCTGAGGACAATATACACATACACCCATGCCTGAGGGAGGACTCTAATCTCCAACGAGGGGAGCTGCGCAAACCGTGGCAAGATGCCCTAGACCGCGTGGCTACCCCACGGCGGGCTACCCCACGGCGCCCATCTTCTCATTGCAGCATTCAGTTGCTCATGCCTCTCCCATACATATCCTTTTTAAATAATATTCCGTCCTGCACCTTCTAAATACAGATTCATTACCTATAATTACTAGACGCTCTCAACATCATCATGATGTCAGAAAATTTGACTTTATCAACATCACCACTGAACAAAAGCATAAAAGATCACTTTTTTGAAACCGCGCCGTTCTCCACCATTACGACGAAGACGTGTAAAATTTGGCTCGAAAGTGTCTCGACCCTTCCTCTGTAATGGTGTAAAAGCGTGGTGCCCTGTGATGTCACCTTCAGGCTCGGTGACGCTTCAAAACAGCAATGTGTCGACATATGCAATGAAAGTCCTGAGCTCTGAAGTTCATGTGAGGTGTGCAGTGGATTATAAATCTCACATTAGCACCAAATTTCACCACAATTCTGCCAAACGCCGACGCAGACGTGTCACACTATGGGAAGGTCGCCACCTCCTCCACCCGCTTACTCACATCTCACCCCTTCTCTTGATGCCTCTGAGATGGAAGTCATACTAGCGATGCCTGGCTTTGAAGTCATGTGGTTTTGTTATGGATGACAGAGGAAAAGATATCACACACACATACGCTCAGATTCGACACGAAAAGACCTCAGCAAGTGGCATACATGGTGTCAATGAAAGTACCACTTCCCTTGCGCCGTTCATTTTCAAAATTTCACGGTCGAAAATGACAGTTTACAATGTGATGTGCAATACAGCGAGGTTCTTGACAACCTTCTACACTGCCGATACCCTATGTCCAACATAAGTAATTTTTAGCTGTCTTGAACATGTACATTGGTATTTTTGTGTACAATTATTTATTTCCTTGTGGTATAATTAGGGCTATTTATTAATATGTGCGCTTGTAAATCAGATATTAGTTGGTGACTATACATCCGGGAGACAATAAATAACCTCCAGAGGTTGGTGATGGAAATTGGAGCGGATTATATTTGAAAGTTTAGTTCAACAGTGTGAAGATTTTCCGTTGCAGGTTCCAAAGATCTCTCTAATTTCCTCAGGTTTTCGGTGTTATTGCCAAGTCCACCTTCATCCATTTCAGTTCCTGTTGCCACTGTATTTTTGTGACATTTTTTTCTTACAGTTTTGAATGATGCTTTAAATCTTTATTGCCCTGGCTGTCGGTCCTGTCATCCAGCTCTCTGTTAGGGTTTTTAATAGGAAACAATATGTCATGTGCTACAAACACTGTGCATTTTAAATGGTTCAAATGGCTCTGAGCACTATGGGACTCAACTTCTGAGGTCATCAGTCCCCTAGAACTTAGAACTACTTAAATCTAACTAACCTAAGGACATCACACACATCCATGCCCGAAGCAGGATTCGAACCAGCGACCATAGCAGTCGCGCGGTTCCAGACTGTAGGGCCTAGAACCGCTCGACCACCCCGGCCGGCTGTGCAATTTAGGCTCATTAGTGTAACTAGCACTTTTCTAGTTCTGCGTAGTTATCTCATTTCAATCAGATATTCAGAAGACTCCCCATGTTTTAACACTGAATAAATTTTCTCTCTCCTGGACTGCTGATCTTAGTGGTCCTGTTGATACATCATTGCCAGAACGAACTTAACTTGAACTTGAACTTGATGGAATCGAACAAATCATCTCACCTAGCAGTGAAGATTCTGTTGGTAATGAGACATCTCCTTAGAGGGGGGTAAGGATGATATCACCTTATGATACTGTCTCTTCTCATGTAGAACTAAGCGTACAGGCAGTTGCCCTCACATCTTCAGCAAAGAGATGCAGATTACTGCTCACCCTGTCTGTTCTCTAGGTATTAGAATATAAAAGCGTTGTCCTGTCACTCTTCCTGGGCCACGCCTGACAATATCCCTGTTTCTGATGAACTCTCGGCATCAAGGAGAACATTGTGAATTCTATTATAATACATGAGAAGTCTTTGAGTCATTCACGCATCTGTGAACCTAAACAGTATGCTCCATCCTTCATTAACAGTCCGCAGCGAGACACTGTGTCACACACTTTCCGGAAATTTAGGGATACGGAATCTGCCTGTTGCCCTTCATCCATGGTTCATAGGATTCATGTGAAAAAATAGCAAGATGCGTTTCACACGAGTGATCCTTTCCAAGTCCGTGTTGATTTATGGACAGAAGCTTTTCCCTTTCACTGTATTCGAACTCGGAATATGTTCACGAATTCTGCAGCAAAACAAAGTTAAGGATTGTAATCTGTAATTTTGCAGGATTCTTATTTTACCCTTCTTATGTACAGGAGTCACCTGCGCATTTTTCACTCGCTTGGGACTTCATGTTGGACGAGAGTTTCGTGATAAATGCAAAATAATAAGAGGTCATGGCATAAATCGTTTCGTGGAAAAAATTGTCCAAAATAAGTAGCAGCGAAGAAGATTATTTCATTTTGGTTTACTGGCAGTGCTAACGCTGATTCTCAACATTGATGATGATCGAAAAGTACTTATATTGTTGAGCCAGATTAATAAGTACACTTTATCAGCATTGTAAACAAATTTAGTGGGCAGATTTGGTTATAATATTGTGAGTTATTTCAATAACACAGTGAGATATTTATAGCATTAAGAAATAGTTACAGGATTCTTCCTCAGGTATTTGTCATACAAGGATTTTGTTATACACTAATTATAACACGGTTAAAATAACACAACATTGTTCTCTGAATTTAAATCACTCATGAGCTGGTATTGCCTAGTAAATGCTAAATGGATTAAACTATGTTTGTTACAAATTCCCAAGGCCTAGATTATGGTGGTGTCATATGACAAACGTGTTCCGTTGTGAATTGGGTATCATACATCATACATCTCTTTCGCTCAGTATATGATGTGTACTCTAACTTAGCATGAAACCCTTTCCAGATACGTATCACCTAGTTCACTCCTGTCATTAAGAAATCTAATATTGTGACCGTTGACTGGATCCAGTTTTTTTTTTTTTTTTTGCACTAAGTGAAGTCTCGAGCCTAGTCGTAAATTAACAATGAAAAATTGCTGAAATACGTCTCACACAGTACTTTTTGACGTATTTGATCGCTATCCAAAATAGCAAAGGGTGTTTTTTCAGCCCCGCTGTTTCGTGCCCTCCTGTGGCGTTACCATGAACTGTGGGAAGGAAAGGAAGGACGGGGGGAAAGATGTTACAACATTGACACGTACAAGAATGTAACTGCATAGGGCCGCTATAAGACCCTTCCAGTTTGCCAACAACCTCCGCGCGACCCGAGAACCTTTGTTGTTCACTTTAAAAATTTACCTATACAGACAACTCTTGGCTTCGTAGGCTCCTGAAGAGACATGGCCCCTTCTACTAAAATTAAACAAAGCTCCTGAATCCGATGGAATTCTTGTCAGCTTCTTTACAGAATTTGCCATGAAGTTACCTTCGATATTAAACATAAGATACTAAACATCCCTCAAACATAAAAAATGTGCCTCTTGTTTGAAAGAAATTACATGGCACCCCCATGTACAAGAAAGCTAGCAGACGTGATATACAAAACTACCATTAAATCTCATTTATTCCGTATTCTTCCTTCATGATATTAATCCTAGAACCATCATAATGTATTGCATTTTACAATGATTTCTGTAATCGATTTTTACGTCTTGAACATTTTGATAAATTCTGATGAGCTGTGAAGTGTCAGAAGATCAGTAGCGTTTTCAGATGGTTAAATGTGAAAAAAAATTTGCTTACGTACATGCAACTGTGAATACTTTAAGTAACTGTTCTTTTAAATGAAACTTCCTTTAATCAATCTGCACAATTATCTATACTTATGCATGTATCAATGACCTCTAGGATAGCTCTGCATCCTATAAGTACTGACTGAACCATCCACTGCAGTTTTGACTCATATTATTTTTACATTGTCATGACTTGTTACAGTGCAGCAGAGTAAGAGGTATATCCTATTAATATTTTTTCTGTCTCCAGAATGACATTTTCACTCGGCAGTGGAATATACGCTGATATGAAATTTCGTGGCAGATTAAAACTGTGTGCCAGACCGAGACTTGTATTTGGGAACTTTGCATATCACGGGCAAGTGCTGTACCATCTGAGCTACACGAGCACGATTCACGATCCATCCTCACTGCTTTAATTCCGCCAGTACCTCATCTCATATCTTCCAAACTTCGCAGAAGTTCCGGCACACAGTTTTAATTTGCCAGGAAGTTTCATATCAGCACACATCCCACAGCAGAGTGAAAATTTCATTCTGGAAACATCCCCCAGGCTGTGGCTAAACCATGTCTCCGCAATATACTTTCTTCCAGGAGTGCTAGTTCTGCAAGGTATGCAGGAGAGCTTGTGTGAAGTTTGGAAGGTAGGAGACAGACTGCTAGCGGAATTAAAGCTGTGAAGATGGGTCGCGAATCGTGCTTGAGTAGCTCAGGTGGTAGGGCACTTGCTCGCGGAGAGCAAAGGACTTGAGTACGAGTCTCGGTTCGGTACACAGTTTTAATCTGCCAGGAAGTTTCAAATCAGCGTACACTCCACTTCAGAGTGAAAATTTCATTCTGCAAACATCCCCCAGGCTGTGGTTAAGCCATGTCTCTGCAATATCATTTCTTCCAGGAGTGCTAGTTCTGCAAGGTATGTAGGAGAGCTTCTGTGATGTTTGGAAGGTATGAGACGAGATATGGGAGGAATTAAGGTTACGGGACCTGTCGTGAGTCGTGCTTGGGTAGCTCAGAAGGTAGAGCACGTGCCCGCAAACGGCAAAGGTCCCGAGTTCGAGACTCGGTGCGGCACACAGTTTTAATCTGCCAAGAACTTTCATTTTTTTGTTCTTTGTTTTTAATCTCTTGTTGTAGTAGATATATATACATTTTTTATTCCTTTATAGATTCCGAAGCTGGTCGTCGAATAGCCAAAACGAGTAAGCATATTCAAAGAACTTTGAGATCAAAACAATTAAAAAAGAATTATGAACACTCATGTTAAGAACAAAACAGAACACCTTGAACGACTAGACGTAGAACGTTCACGTTCACAGGACAGGTACATAAGTCTTTTCTGCAGGAATGATTAGCATCTGAACAATGACAGTCCACAGGTCCAAGATCAATATCGATATTATGCCCCCAACACCACCCACTGGTAAAATGTACCTTTGGCTCGCGTAGTTGCTATAAAACGAAGGTAATCGATCTGTATGACATGAGCAGACATGCAGGATACATTGATATGTATCCATGAATGCACCATCAAATTAGTGAGTTTGAAATATGGCTCATTATTGGCATGAGAGATTGTGTTGTATCCATCTGGGAAATTGCTGCTTCTGTGGGACGACGTGTTTCAGCAATTCAATGGGTGTGCACAGTGTGGTCCACGGAAGGCCATACAGCACAACAAGATGCTTTAGGTCAGACCACCCAGACCACGCCTAAAGAAGATCGACATCTCATCCTTATGGAATTACAGGACAGATCTGCTCCCTCCTCAGCTCTGGTGCAACCGTGGAACGCATGATACACTATCAAGAATGACAGTCCGTCGCCGTTTCTTATGGCATGGGCTATGTGCACACCGTGCATTTCTCCACCCAGCTTTGACGAATGTGCAAGAACATGCTAGACAGCAATGGTGTATTTAATGACGTCACTCTGAACAGGAATGGCATCAGATAATGTTTGTTTGAAACTGATGGCCGCATTTTGGTTTGCGACTAATAGAGAGAGTGACATTATGTGGCTGCATTTGCACAAGACTCACAGCACCAACTCAAGGACTTATGGTGTGGGGTGCTATTGTGTACAACCAAAATCACAGCTGGTGCTTATTCAGGGTACTGTGACCAGTGTGACCTACTTGAGTGACATCCTGTGACCTGTAGCTATACCCTTTTTGCGCAACATCCCAGACACCATTTTTCCACAAGACAATGCATGACCACATGTTGATGCACAAACATGTGCCTTGTTGGTGTCACAGAAAGTCCTTTTACCTTGGGCTGTCGGATCATTAGACTTGTCGCCAATGTAAAATATGTAGGATATGGTGAAATGACAGGTGCAGCACTGTGACCCAGTGCCAACAATCATATGCAAACTTTCGAGCCAGGTGAATGCAACATGGAGGTTTATACCACAGGATGAAATCACGCATGATGCAAGTTATGAGGACCCCTGGCAGACCCTGTATCTGCTAGGTGACAAGACACATACTGAACTGCGGTGACTGAAATGCTAACCATTTCTTCAAAACATACTAATGTGCATGTACTGTGGAGATGAACATCCTATTCGAGCCAGACACAGTGTTCGTTTTTTTTTTCCGACCATGAGTATGTATTGACATTACTACCCATCTTAATTATTTTTCACGGTATGGGCATTTCTTTGCCACCTGGCAGGGTAGTCAAGAGCACTAATGTGCTGTTTCCTGGACTCAGGTAGGCGCACCGGCCCTGGATAGAATTCGGCTGGCGGATTACTGACGAGGGCTGTATGCCAGCCAGCCTGGATGTGGCTTTTAGACGGTTTAGCATGTTCGCACTATTTCATGGCTTACACTACACACACACAGCTGGGGTACACTACTTACGTCCCAGGAGGGTTTTGGGTGGCAGCACGAAGGACATCTAGCCACCCTCTGCAAGTAACACCACCAAATCCATAACAACAATGGCCGACCCCGTGATAGCGCGGGACAAGGCCCAAAGAAAGAAAGGGCATTTCATTTCCCTTATTTTCACTAACATCATTGGTGTTGCTCTTTTTACTCTATGGCAACAGTCCATAAACCATAAGTCCTAAAATGGCACAGGAAGTTATAACAAAATTTCATTAAACGCCCATATATCGGTGAAAAAATGCTACTTACTTGCCAAAATGATGTCATCATACTCTATACTCTGACATTAGTTCATGAAAACGAATTATTACTGTCACTACTAATTAACTCATTAGTGTTGTTTTCACTGTTAACAACACTTCCATATGTGACAATATCGTCACCGGCATTTTCATTAACTGAACTTATCTTGCCTGACTGGCAATAGCAATTGCTTATAAAATATAAAACACCCTTTAATAAGCTTGTAAGTATAACTCACATTAATCACTGCAAAACTCAGTCGTCATTTCCACTAACCTGGCTACACCCCCGGTAGTTGCCAGTAGTCTGCCTACTGCTACTGTCCACAGTCAAAGTCACACACGCTGTCTGCCAAGAGCCGCCATTGCCACCAAGCTGTCACAGTGTCACGGCGATTTGATTTGTCAGCTGGATCACCATTAGCCGACGGTAACACTCCTCTGCTGTCGCCACTCTCAAAGCTGTCTGCACCATCCAATGATCATGTTGTCTTCATTTCCCCAGCTTCAATTGTAGTTTTCACACCATCAGCAGATTAACAATGTGTCAATAAACATTCATTCGCACAGTTCCTACACTTCTGGCCATTAAAATTGCTACACGACGAAGATGAGGTGCTACAGACGCGAAATTTAACCAGCAGGAAGAAGATGTGATATTCAAATGATTAGCTTTTCAGAGCATTCACACAAGGTTGGCGCCAGTGGTGACACCTACAACATGCTGACATGGGGAAAGTTTCCAACCGATTTCTCATACACAAACAGCAGTTGATCGGCGTTGCCTGGTGAAACGTTGTTGTGATGCCTCGTGTAAGGAGGAGAAATGCGTACCATCACGTTTCCGACTTTGATAAAGGTCAGATTGTAGCGTATTGCGATTGCGGTTTATCGTATCGCGACATTGCTGCTCGCGTTGGTCGAGATCCAATGACTGTTGGCAGAATATGAAATTGGTGGGGTCAGCGGGGTAATACGGAACACCATGCTCGATCCCAACGGCCTCGTATCACTAGCAGTCGAGATGACAGGCATCTTATCCGCATGGCTGTAACAGATCGTGCAGCCACGTCTCGATCCCCGAGTCAACAGATGGGAATGTTTGCAAGACAACAACCATCTGCACGAACAGTTCGATGACGTTTGAAGCAGCATAGACTATCAGCTCGGAGACCATATTACCCTTGACGCTGCATCACAGACAAGAGCGCCTGCGATGGTGTACTCACCGACGAGCCTGAGTTCACCAATGGCAAAACGTAATTTTTTTCAGATGAATCCAGGTTCAGTTTACAGCATCATGATGGTCGCATCCATGTTTGGCAACATCACGGTGAACGCACATTGGAAGTGTGTATTCGTCATCACCATACTGGCATATCACCTGGCGTGATGGTATGGGGTGCCATTGGTTACACGTTTCGGTCACCTCTTGTTTACATTGACGGCACTTTCAGTAATGGATGGTACGACCTGTGCCTCTACCCTGGCTCGAACCCTGCGAAATCCTACATTTCAGCAGGATAATGCACGACCACATGTCGCAGGTCCTGTACAGGCCTTCCTGGATACAGAAAATGTTCGACTGCTGCCCTGGCCAGTACATTCTCCAGATCTCTTACCAATTGAAAATGTCTGGTCATTCGTGGCCAAGCAACTGTCTCTTCACAATACAACAGTCACTACCCTTGATGAACTGTGGTATCGTGTTGAAGCTGCATGGCCAGCTGTACCTGTACACGCCATCCAAGCTCTGTTTGACTCAATGCCCAGGCGTATCAAGGCCGTTATTAAGGCCAGAGTTGGTTGTTCTGGGTACTGATTTCTCAGGATCTATGCACCCAAATTGCATGTAAATGTAATCACATGTCAGTTCTAGTATAATATATTTGTCCAATGAATACCAATTTATCATCTGCATTTCTTCTTGATGCAGCAATTTTAATGGCCAGTAGTGTAGTAATAGTGAATATTCCACATCAGCCAACAATAAATATCCTCCATTAATGTTTGCTGTCTATTACTGACATCGACATATGTCACATTCAAAGATATTCAATGTCAGTGTTCATAACAACATAACCCTTAGTACCAGTCCAAGTTCAAAATTTCTCCTAATGTTCAATGTTCAACATAATCAACTCTGCCTCTTGTTTTATTAGTCATTCAAAACAATTCCTACTATAGCAACTACTAATTGTTCAATGGCAATTTACAAAGTTCACATGTAGTATTTATTATACAAAATGTTTCTTGCCATACTAATAATTTACTGTTCACAGGCTATATTCAAATTGAAACACAATATTCGCTGCTGAAATACTTCTTGCAATATTAATTACATATTGTTCAATGGCTAATTTAAAAATGCACTCATAAAATCCACTGTCCAAAATGTTTCCTGTTACACTAATTCAGTTTATTTACGGTTTCCAAATGTCACGCATAATGTTCACTAATCAAATATGTCCTATCACATTAATCATTCACGGTCGATTGGCTGTTGTTCCATAGAAATGGATGCCAAGTATAGCAGTATTTTGTGTCCGCGTGTAGAGTGTGTTTCTGATTGGTCAGTTTAAGCATTCAATGATTGTCAATATTATATAAAATTGTAATTAAAATGTCAGCTTGATTTTGGGATTCCTGAAATTATGTTAGGAAGTTGTCAATGTGGATAATAACGACAGTCTAGTTGGAGGCGTATATATAAACATTTTGACAGTTAATATTGTTGAAGAAAGTTATGTGTTTTCTGAAAAGGCTCACAGTTTGAAAGACTACATTCTCTGTATATTCCGGTATGAAATGGACCCTAATCACATCTCTATTGCCCCACTCCATGCACACCTGTCATTTTAAGGAATAGGAATTAATACTGATTTTAAACCTTTGCTGGCATACGACAGTGTAATGATGTCACAGACAGTATTAATGATAAGCTCGCACTCTTTGCAGATTATGTAGTCCTCTATAAAGTTGTACTATTTTAAAAATATTAACAAATATCCAGTCAGAACGTAATAACATATCAAAGTCGTGCAGAGATTGGCAACTTGTTTAAATGTACAAAAATTTAAATCTGTAAACTTCAAAAAATTCAAAAAGCAGTGTCCTATGATACAATAGCAATAAGTTTTTCTAGTAATTGGTCAACTAACAGTAATACCTGAGTGCAACAAATTTATAGGAATATGAAATGAATTGGTTACAAAGACTCAGTTATAGGTAAAGCACATGGCAGATATCCACTCACTGACAGGACACTTACAAATGCAGTCAGTGTGCAATGAAGAGATGTTATAAAAGTTTAGTATCTTAAATTGTTCTGAAGTTTAGTGTATCCACATAAAATAGGATCCATGTAAGACATTGTACAGAGATTCTGTTTGAATAGTCATAGGTTTAATGTTGTTGCTTTGCGAATCCTCAGCTGCTGTTAATATCATATGAATGAATTTAGTTAGCACCAACTGTTACAACTGAATAAAAGCAATATTTCTTGTGCCACACTTGTTTCACTTCAGTTCATTAAGCCATCATCAGTGACTTACTTGAAAGACACTCACATTTACATTTCTATGCATCACTTTCAACTTAAATATTTTGTTACTGTACAAGTAAGTTGCAGAGTCCTGACCTAGGCTCATTTTGTTCAATATACATTTTATTATTTACTTTGAGTTAATATTTATCTACAGATGAAGTTGCTGAATTGGTGGTGAATTTGTACTTTTGTGTGTAGCACTAAACACCATTTTCAGCACAAGGCACAAATTGCATGCACACTCTTCCACCATGTTTTGTTTATGTAATTAAGCATATCATGCATTCAATATACTTTATGATGTCTATAGTCAAAGATTATAATTTGTGCATATATATATGTGTGTGTGTGTGTGTGTGTGTGTGTGTGTGTGTGTGTGTGTGTGTGTGTGTGTGTGTGTGTGTGTGTGTGTGTGTGTGTGTCAGCTCTTTGACCAGATTTATTAGTCAGTTGTTTATATGAATTCGGCCATTTAGGAGTTGCTTGACCTCAGATATACCTTTCTGAATGTGATAGTTTCCTTGTATTAAGATGATACGTTTGTTTTTATTATTTATTAATGTCTTACTCTATACATGTACCTGGATATATTGTTTAACATGTTCTGCAAATGTACAGTGATTAACATCAACCTTGCAACATCTAATACATTCTTTTATATTTGTCTTAAAATTCCTGTTTGTCATTTCAACACATATTGAACTGCACCTCCATCCACCTCCAGCAGAGAACCACTTGCCCACACCTTCCAGAAACAACACTCCATTACACTTACTGCCAGAAACAACTGTTGCACACTCAATGGTGGAAACGAAGAAGATGCAGCAGCATTACCACTCAGCACAAGATTTCAAGTAAGTGCCAAGCTATTTTAGGTTTGTTGGGGGGGAGCGGGATGGGAAGTTGCCACGTTGTGTTTTTTCCTTTCCTTTTTTCTGTCTGTGTTATTTGTACGCGTGTGGTAGTGGTAAGCAACAATGTCCACCAGTGAGAAAGTGACAGTGCAGGAGGCCTTCTGTCTCTTGCTTCATAATGTTGATCAACTGAAGTCAAGAAAATTGGGTTATGTAAGAAAATAGTGAAGTTTCAAAAAGATAATGAAGCTTTGCTGACAGAAAGAATTGTCACAAAGGACGAAAGAGGGAACAGACAACTTCTAGCATATCTCTGCCAATAATAAGTCAGGTACTGCCTCATTAGTAGTCCCATTTTTGGGCAAGTGTGGGAAGATGTTTTTGTCATTTTTGATAGTTTACATACAGCTGCAACGTTAGGGATACTAAAGGAATGAGCAGTTTTTAAGCTTGACTCGCTTAAAATTAACAGGGGATGCCAGAACATGTAGAGTGCAATGAAAATTTTGGAGATGCTCAGTCCTTTGTATGATTTCAAGAGTGGTTAGTACATCTTTACAGAAGAATGCTTCTAGATATTATTGTGAGCAATTTAATGGTATACCACAAAACAAGGAGAATTGGTTGCAGGTTTTGTTGACCACATCAAAAACTCAATATTAATATGTATGGATTAACAGATTATAATCGATCTGAGTAGACCACTCTGCAGAAAGCAGAACAATCGGTGCTTGATACGTTTGTATGGGGCTACCGACTGAGGTGTAGCGAAAAGTGTGCATAGAACTTCTGAAAACATTGGGCAGTGCAGTATCAACTGCAACAGCTTTGTTGAGAAACAGGCTCAATAACTAGGCTGAGGCAAAAGCAAGTTATTCTTAATACAGAGGTCAAATGTTATAAATGGGGCTCCACAGGCCACATTCACAAATTTTGTAGGAAACTTAACTGTCAAAGTTGCAGACAGGTCTGCATGCATATATGGAAGATGAAATCAGGGTGTTCGTCATCTCCATTACATGTGACAGGGGGCAATGTGACCTCTTCACAACACTCCCAGTATGTGTGACCATGGAACACGCTGTGCGAAATCAGTGGCAAATATTTGTCTATTTAGCTATGTAAAAGTAAGCTTGTGTACAGTTTTGTTGGATGCAGGATACCCAAGGCTGTACAGAACGTACTTGATGCCAGTAATCTGAACCTACACCACTGTAGACTAAGTTGTATAGGTGGTAAAAGTAGTCACTTGCTTGGTTCAGCGTTGTTTGGTTTCTGAGTGGCAAGAAGATATTCCCGGGTGTGTGTGGAACTTCTGCCTAGCGTAGGCATAAGGTACAACACCAGTCTTGAGCTGGACTTGCTAGTTAAACACCGTGAAAAAGCCTACAAAAGTGCATAGTGTAGCTGGATGGCATATTGTTTCATCTTGGTTTTACTACTGAAAGAACTGAACATCGCAACAAACACCCAAGATACTGCATAAGGAAATCAAACGGTGTGTAAAGTCTCTTACATTCGACACATGAGACTCAATACTTAAAGTTACAGGAAGGCAGGAATATAGAAGTTGTTCTGCCAATTAATACTTGTGTGTTGTAGAATTCCAACGAGAGATTGGAGAACTGGATCAGACACATGGCTATCAGTTTAAAACATGCACCAGTCACGTTCCAAAGCTTGTTAGACATGGTATTATGAGGTCTGGAACGAAAACAATACATGGTCTATCTGAATTATATCATTGTTTCCTCCAAGGATATCCAAGAGCACCTCTACAAGAGGTGTTTGAACTGTTATGTTTAGCTCACCTGAACCTGAATTTAGAAGATCGCCACTTCACGTTCTACTGGACGAAAATATACTCATCAGTACAATGGTGGGTTCTTTGCTTCGCTCCAGGAAGAGACCAAGTGGATACTATACACACAAAATATTAGTTCACTTTATTGTAGCAAAGATAAGAAGAATTACTTAACTATGTACAATCAGTTTACATAGGAATGACATAAGTATTTTCAGCTGTCTCTGAACAATAATGTATCACTTGATACAGACAAGATACAAGTCAGACTACATTTAACAATAACTTTCAAGTAGAGTCGTGCCTAATACCATACAGACAGATGGACTGCTAGGAGATGGTGCTGTCGTCTTAGTCGATGTGTTGTGAGGTACCAAGCTTGCTTTGGCAGGTCAACCTTCAGGTGACACCACACTGATTGTGAGTATTACAGGATTTCCACTACTTAGGCCACATTATTGGGCAAGACAGTGTATGAACCGACCCATGCCAACCACAGTAAAGGCGTTACAGTCATGTCTTTGGATCACCAGTAGTTACAGACGATACATTTCGAAATTTGCAGCGGTAGCAAAACTCCTGAAGTACACTATGTGATGAAAAGTATCTGGACACCCAAAAATACATACGTTTTTCATATTAGGTGCATTCTGTTGCCGCCTACGGCCAGGTACTCCATATCAGCGACCTCAGTAGTCATTAGACGTGGTGAGAGAGCAGAATGGGGCGCTCCGCGGAACCCACGGACTTCGAACGTGGTTAGCTGATAGGGTGCGTCTTCTGTCATACGTCTGCACATGACATTTCCACATTCCTGAACATCCCTAGGTCCACAGTTTCCAATGCGATAGTGAAGTGGAAATGTGGAGGGGCATGTACAGCATAAATGTATACAGGCCTTGTCTGTTGGCTGACAGAGACTGCCGACGGTTGAAGAGGGTTGTAATGTGTAATAGGCAGACATCTACCCAGACCATCACACAGGAATTCGAATCTACATCAGGATCCACTGCAAGTACCACGATAGTTAGGTGGAAGGTGTGAAAACTTGGATTTCATGGTCGAGCGACTGCTCATAAGCGGCCGGCCGCTGTGGCCGAGCAGTCCGGAACAGCACTGCTGCTACGGTAGGACGTTCGAATCCTGTCTTGGGCATGGATATGTGTGATGTCCTTAGGTTTGTTAGGTTAAAGTAGTTCTAAGTTCTAGGGGACTGATGACCTCAGAAGATAAGTCCCATAGTGCTTAGAGCCATTTTGAGGGGGCTTGCACCCTTTTTTGTTTTGGGTGGCACTATCACAGCACAGGTATACATTGATGTTTTAAGCATCTTCTTGCTTCCCACTGTTGAAGAGAAATTCAGGGATGGCGATTGCATCTTTCAACTCGTTTGAGCACTTGTTCATAATGCACGGCCTATGGCGGAGTGGTTACACGACAATAACATCCCTGTAATGGACTGGCCTGCATACAGTCCTGACCTAAATCATACTGAACACCTTTGGAATGTTTTGGAACGGCAACTTCGTGCCAGGCTTCACCGACCGACATCGATATCTCTCCTTAGTGCAGCGCTCCTTTAAGAATGGGCTGTCATTCCCCAAGAAACCTTCCAGCACCTGATTGAACGTATGCCTGCGAGAGTGTAAGCTGTCATCAAGTCTAAGGCTGGGTCAACACCGTACTGAATTCCAGCATTACCGATGGAGGGCGCCACGAACTTGTAAGTCATTTTCGGCCAGGTGTCCGGATACTTTTGATCACATAGTGTATTTGCTAAATAAGGAAATATACTTTCATTTGACTCCGGATTTCTGAGTGGTATTTGCGCAGGTGAAAGAATAATTTGCCAGCGGTCCCACCCTTACTTTTTCTGACTATCAGAAACAGTTTACGCAATGTTATGACTCGAGCAACAGTGCCCTAGGCTGTGTTTTAAGCCGAGATGTAGATGATAAAAACAACCAACAGCATGCGCTTCTAGACAAGTCTATAATCTCAAGGAAAGCTATTCAACTGCTAGAAAAGATATGCTTGCATTAATTTTTGGCCTCATTTATTTCCGCCCCTATCTTTATGGACGACATTTTAAGTTGTTAACAGACTAGACAGCGTCAAAATGACCTCTGAGATTAAACGGTCTGACCGATTGTTTGATTGGTTGGTTGGTTGTTTGGGGGAAGAGACCAAACAGCGAGGTTATCGGTCTCAGAGGGTTAGGGAAAGATGGGGAAGGAAGTCGGCCGTGCCCTTTCAAAGGAACCATCCCGGCATTTGCCTGGAGCGATTTAGGGAAATCACGGAAAACCTAAATCAGGATGGCCGGACGCGGGATTGAACCGTCGTCCTTCCGAATGCGAGTCCAGTGTGCTAACCACTGCGCCACCTCGCTCGGTGATTGTTTGACCCATGGGCTTTACAGCCAAGCCAATTTGATTTTTAGGTTGTATATCATCCAGAGAAATCTCACAGGGATGCAGATGTATTGAATTGCCAATCATATGCCGTATAATCTATTAGAGCCAATGTGGAAGACTGGCACAGGGGCCAGGCCGCTGTACCGATTTCTCAGCAGTTGATGAGGCAAATATACAATGCAGCTTTGATAATGAAGGCCTGTACAAGCCAGCATGTTGAATCTGACACATAGTCATGCCTGAAAGCTTTCTAAACGAAGTATTGATACAGACTGACGAGTCCATATTAGCAGACATTGTGGATGAAGCGCAACTGGGCGCAGCATTGTGGAAAATTTCTGGTGGCCAAAAGTAAACAAGATTTGGAGCGTTATGTAAAGAACTGCACTCTTTGCACTCAAAGAGCTGAGATGAGTAGTCATTAAATCCCATTACAAAGGTTACTTGAGGTGAATAGACCATTCCGAATGATTGGACTGGGTATCCTAGACCCCATCACACAAATCCCAACAGGGAATCGATATGTATTAACTTTCTTATATTACCTGGCCATGATCACCATATCAAATCAACAGTCGGACACAGTGATGCATGCTATGGTTAATCGATGTTTGTTGAAATTTGGAACATCAATGAATGACCAAAGCACTAATTTTATGGTAACTATTACACATAAAAAAGTTACGAACTAATGCATCACACCTGCAGCTGAACAGCAGAATTGAAAGACTTCAAAGGGCAGTGGGCAAAATGTTAATTTACTATGTAAATACTAGCCATGATAATTGTGAATCCTTCCTACCATTCATCGAGCCCATGTATAGCTCGAAAATCCACGAAGACAAAGACCTATACTCTTTCGACATCATTTCCAGCAAAAAAAAAAAAAAAAAAAAACAAAAAAACAAAAAGACTTCTCCTTTCGAATTATGTTAACCTATCCGATCAGGAGATGTAGTCTAAACGTAAAACTATCTGAGGGTAGGCTACAAAGATGAATACAAAGACTCTAGAAAGACAGGAAGGCACCCAAAACAAAAGGGTGAAATGATGTATGTATCACGTTGGGCAGTGGGTAGTGTTATCTAACCCTTATGTATCAAAAGGAATAACGAAAAGATGTGTGTGATGTCCTTAGGTTAGTTAGGTTTAAGTAGTTCAAAGTTTTACGGGACTGATGACCTCAGTAGTTAAGTCCCATAGTGCTCAGAGCCATTTGAACCATTTGAATAACGAAAACGCTCATTTCGCGTTGCCAATGACTTTATCATGTACTCGACATGACGTCGCCAGTTGATGCCAGACTACAACTCCTGACCTGAAATACTGTGGTGTATGTAGGAAGAGTTCGTCCATTTCAGTGCGAGTTGGAAGCACTGCCTAAATTACCGGCAGTTCCTTCTGATGGGGGAGGGAAGAGGTTGGAGAAAATTAGAGAAAGAACTAGGCCATGTTTCTTATTGAGGACATTTACGAGTACGCATTATAGTTATGTTTGTGTTTATGTTTATGTTGCAGGATACATTTGGTTTAGGAACAGGTTAAAAAGAATTTTCAGCGGGAATTTTAGTACTTAGTAGAACCTTCGTATAATTTAATGTAAAAGGGAAACAGCGATTTATTATTTTGAAGTAGTTGGGCAGACTTGTAATAACAAGTAGATTAACAGAAAATGAGAATGTGTGAGTGTATATCTAACACATTTTAGCGTGTCCCTTAAGTATTAAAGTTTCTTTATAATTTATGATTTCTGGATCAGTTCAGTCCTTGAAAATGAAGATGGATTTGAGGAAACACTACTCTCTGCCACGGAAATACTGCAGTGCCAAGGTGGGAAATTCACTGACTGTCTCACAAAACGAAAACACGCAATCCCTGAGTCATGCCAGTACACTGAGTTCCACTCTCAGATGCCTGAAACTGACTGGCCCAGGAAGTGTTTACAAGTTAAACTGAATTCCTTAAAAAAAATAGGTTTTTCTGAGTACCAGGACAAGTAGTTGATACGAACAATGTCATTTCGGTGGTGTGCTGCGAAAAGAGCTGGGGTCCGCAGCTCGTGGTCGTGCGGTAGCGTTCTCGCTTCCCGTGCCTGGGTTCCCAGGTTCGATTCCCGGCGGGGTCAGGGATTTTCTGTGCCTCGTGATGACTGGGTGTTGTGTGATGCCCTTAGGTTAGTTAGGTTTAAGTAGTTCTAAGTTCTAGGGGACTGATGACCATAGCTGTTAAGTCCCGTAGTGCTCAGAGTCATTTGAACCATTTGAACCAAAAGAGCTGGAGGTATAGGACTGCTGATAAATGATACACAATGTGACATCTCAGCAGCTACTTTCTGGTTACCTGCCACCATACCCAGTACCACACTCAACAGCGATTACTCGTTAATATACTTTCCAGACATACTCTTTGACATCTTATCCAAGGAAAAAATCTACTTAAATAGTATGCTAGATTCGACCCTTCTCTCCTCCCTGCACCGGATGCTAGCAGCACAAAATGGTCACCTGACAATGGAACACCTGCTTGGTCATGTCTCGCGGTTCTAGGCGCGCAGTCCGGAACCGTGGGACTGCTACGGTCGCAGGTTCGAATCCTGCCTCGGGCATGGATGTGTGTGATGTCCTTAGGTTAGTTAGGTTTAAGTAGTTCTAAGTTCTAGGGGACTGATAACCACAGCAGTTGAGTCCCATAGTGCTCAGAGCCATTTGAACCATTGCTTGGTCATGTGAAAAAATCTCAGAGTGGACACTACCACTGACTCGTCACCACAGGAACTAGCACATCAACTACCTACCTAATTCGGATAGCAATCAGTGTTGTGTCCATATAGAGTCACCCAAATCTCACCCTTACTTTCGTTGAACCTGTGAGTCCATAGTAGTCATGTTGATACCACTGAAGAAGTGACTCAGCCACAGTAAGCAAAGTCAAACTGTGAGAAAGGGGATAAAAAGGTGGTCCTAGAAACACAAAGCCTGAGCATCACAAGTGTGGGAGTGTTTTTGTCGTAGTATGAAAAGGGGAGAAGGACAAGCAAAGGGGAAAACTGCATGGAAATGGTGACAGAAAAGTCATTATCTCTTTTGAACCCTTCCACAGCCTCAGAAATGGGCGCGCTAGTTAAACCCTGAGGTCCAGTCCATTGTTATCGGCATACATTGGCCATACTCTGACGTATAGTCCATCCTAGCCCTCGCTTTATTTATGATGCAACTATGTGTGCCAGCCCCAGACTGTGAAGCAGTAACTGCCACCTGACTGCCTGAGCCCGGGTCTGGGAGATGACATATTCCTCTGTAGCTGCTGGGGTCTGCTCTACAGCGTTTTTTTATACAACGCATGTATAGTCCATTGGAATGGTTTCAGTTCTCCATATTCCTGTTAAGAGCGCGTAAACTCTTCTTGCGAGGTTATCTCATCCTATCTTTAACATTTCTGCAGTTGTGCCATACTCTCCAGGTGCCTCACTTTTGAGTGGTTGGATTATATATCTCACATTTTTCGTAAAATCGGTGTGAGAGCCTGGGATCGATAGGACCCTACAGGTTTTGAAAAATGCAGTTTTTCCAGTATCATGTAGTTTCCTTTCAGCTTGGAATGTCCGTTATAGGTTACTCTAGTATTTCCCGAATATCTTTTACACCCTTAGGATTTTTCTTGCAAGCAGTGTTAGTGGGAGCATGGGCATTTATCAAGCATATGCTTCGTTGCTTGATTTCACTGTGATGACTAAGAGTCTTTCACATGGGGATGTAGTATCCTCTTGAAGGCATTTACGTATTTTGATTTAATTTGTCATTTTCTGTGATAGTCCTATTACTATTACCATCCTCTTCCATGTATATCTATTACTGTCTGAATAAGTACCAGCGTTGAATAATTGCCCCTTTCATCAGTCCATGTAACCCTCATCTTCTATTACACTGAACTTGTTGCTTAATGTAACGCAAAATTCATAACTCTCATTAAATAAATTTTCAAACTCTACATTTCTAAATTCCTCTCTGGAGACAGATTCTTTCTGGCTTTGTACACACTATGTCACAAAACTCACTTATAAAATCTTCATGTCAGATAGTACATAACAGACAAAAAGTTGTGTTGTCAGTTACATTTGGCAGCACTATCTTCCACTAACACTTAACACATAATTCCAATCTTCTATTAGTTTTCAGACAAGAAGGGAGGGGCACGCCCTCACAGTTGATTCGAAGGTAAAACATGTTAGTTGCAGAACGAATTATGACATCACAGCACAGTGTAAACAGAAAACTGTATTACTGAAGGAGTAATTCGATACATGCGGTAGCGTTCTCGCTTCCCACGCTCGGCTTCCCGGGATCGATTCGCGGCGGGGTCAGGGATTTTCTCTGCCTCGTGATGACTGAGTGTTGTGTGATGTCCTTAGGTTAGTTAGATTTAAGTAGTTCTAAGTTCTAGGGGACTGATGACCATAGACGTTAAGTCCCATACTGCTCAGAGCCATTTGAACCATTTGAATAAAATATCTCATTTAGTTAACATGATAGACTGAATAAGAAAACAATATGTTTAACACAGACTTTAGTCAATAAATTATGGAGATAAACTCTAATCCTAATAAATGTAGCCATTCGGAAGTAGATTAAGACAACTTACCTCTTTGAAGAGCCTTGATGACTACTTGTGACTACTTTCATCCATAACTGCTAGTAATTCTCACACTCATCCACTCATTTCCCCCACTAACGTTAGTCTCCACTTGTCCAGCAACCTGAAAGCATAAACAAAGATACCACACTGCACAGCTGCTGGATCTAGGTACCATGTTATATGAACCCCTATGGCAACAGGTTTTCAATTTAATAATAATTTCAATTTAGGAATAGTCCCCCATTCGGGTCTCCAGGAGGGGACTGCCAAGGGAGAGGTGACCACGAGAAAAAGATCGAATAGCTAACAACAGGACAACGTTCTATGAGTCCGGGCATGGAATGTCAGAAGCTTGAATGTGGTAGGGAAGCTAGAAAATCTGAAAAGGGTAATGCAAAGACTCAATCTAGATATAGTAGGGGTCAGTGAAGTGAAACGGAAAGAAGACAAGGAGTTCTGGTCAGATGAGTATAGGGTAATATCAACAGCAGCAGAAAATAGTATAATGGGAAGGTAGGGCAGAGAGTGTTATTGTGAATAGTTCAGTGACAGGATTATTCTTATCAGAATCGACATTAAACAAACACAGACAGCGATAGTTCAGATATACACGCCAATCTCGAAAGCTGAAGATGAAGAGATAGAGAAAGTATATGAGGATATTCAGAGGGTAATACAACACGCAAAGGAGATGGAGGGTTGGAATGCAGTTGTAGGGGAAGGAGTAGAAGGAGAAGTTACAGGAGAATACGGACTTGGGTAAGAAATGAGAGAGGAGAAAGAGTAATTGAGTTCTGCAATAGATTTCAGATTGGTTGGTTAGTTGGTATAAAGGGGGGAAAGGGACCAAAATGCGAGGTCATCGGTCCCTTGTTCCGAGCAGAATAATTACCCAAGGGAAAGACGAAAACAAAGAAGGTGTAAGGCACAATAACAGGAGTAAGGAAGAACCAGAAGAACGACAGAAGCACAACAAACACTACAATGGACAAAACAGGACAAGAAAACCACAGATAGATGAAAGAACCAGGGAGAAGAAACTAAAAACAAGAAAGCAGATTACCATGGTTGGCTGACCATGAGAATAAAAAAGGAGAATGTAGCTACTCTGTAGTACATTAAAACCTCCACCCTAAAAGCCCTAGGTTGGACGACATAGAGGGACAAATGACATGCACTAAAACTCAGTTCAAATGATAAAACACACCCTCACAAATAAAACGTAAAACTAAAGATGCTGTTGAGTCATTGTCGCCCAACACCGAAGGTAGGGGGCTGGAAAAGTTAAGAGCCCGCCGCAGAGCGGCTAAAAGTGGGCAGTCCAGCAAGAAATGAACGATTGTCATTTGGGAGCCACAGTAACAGTGAGGTGGGTCCTTGCGACAGAGAAGGTAACCATGTGTGGGCCACATATGGCCAATGCTGAGCCGACAAAGGACAACTAATCCCCTGTGAAAAGCCTGCAGGGAAGACTTCCACACATTCGCAGTCTCCTTAATGAAATGCATTTTGTTGGGCATACTGTTATGGCACTCCACCTCCCAAAGCCTAAAACCCTAGCGGCGTAAGACAGAATGCAGGTCACTTTCAGAGATGCCTTTCTCCAGTAGTGGTTTCCGTGTAGCCTGGTTGGCCAGCCTGTCGGCAAGTTCGTTGCCTGGGATTTCGACATGTCCTGGGGTCCACACGAACACCACCGAAGGACTGGACCATTCAAGGGCAGAGATGGAACCCAGGATGTTCCCTACCAAAGGATGGCGAGGGTAGCACTGATCGATAGCTTGTAAACTGCTCAGCGAGTCAGAACAGAGACGAATCGTCTCACCAGAACAGGAAGGGATGTACTGAAGTGCACAAGATATGACCACAAGCTCTGCAGCGAATACACTGCAGCCAGCGGGCGAGGAATGCTGTTAAATATGGCTTCTGTGGACATAGGCGAAGCCAACATTAACATCAGCCATTGAGCCATCGGCATAAACAACATCAGAGCCTTGGAACACGTCAAGAATCGCGAGGAAGTGACAGTGAAGATGGAGGGGTTAATAGAATCCTTAGGGTCACGTAAAAGGTCCAGATGCAGCTTCGACCAAGGAGCACACCATGGAGGTGTACGTGAATGGACCTCATGTAGAGGTGGTAAAGGGAAGGACTCCAGTTCCGAGAGAAGGGATCGCATTCAAACCACAATTGTCAGCCCTGACCTGGGCCACCAATGCAGGAGATGAACTGCCACAGGTGGGAAAAGGAGATGGTAATTCGGATGCTCAGGAGAACTACAAATGTGTGCAACATAGCTGGTGAGCAGTTGAGCACGTCGTATCTGCAATAGAGGGACTTCGGCCTCCTCCAGGACACTGGTCACCAGACTTGTTCTAAAAGCTCCCATCACTAGGCGAACGCCACAGTGGTGCACTAGGTCAAGTAAACACAACGCTGAGGGCGCCACCTAACTGTAAACCAGACTCCCATAGCCAAGGTAGGTTTGAACAAGGACTCTGTAGAGCTGCAGCAGCGTAGGGCGATCTGCTCCCCAGTGTTGCTCAGGCAGGGGAGAGCATTGAGGTGCTGTCAGCGCTCCCTCTTAAGCTGACGAAGGTGAGGTAGCCAAGTCAATTGGGCGTCGAAAACGCGTCCTAAGAATCGACACGTCTCCACTACACTGTCTGGATCATCACTAAGATAAAGTTCAGGTTCCAGATGAACAGTGAAACACTGACAGAAATGCATTACACATGACTTCGTGGCTGAAAATTGGAAGCTGTGGGCTAGAGCCCATGACTGCGCCTTGTGAATGGCTCCCTGTAGGCGCCGCTCAGCAACACCAGTACTGGCGGAGCAGTACAAAATGCAGATATCACCCGCATACAGAGAAGGGGAGACTGACGGCCCTACAGCTGCTGCTAGGCCGTTAATGGCCACTAAGAATATACACTCAATACAGAGCCCTGTGGAATGCCATTCTCCTGAATACTGGGGGAACTTTGGGAGGCAGCAACTTGGACCTGGAAAGTACAGAGCAACAGGAAGTTTCGGATAAAAATTGAGAGGGGGCCCATGAGACTCCACTCATACAATGTGGCATGGGTATGATGCCGCCAGGTCGTGTCGTATGATTTACGTAAGTCAAAAAAGATGACAACCAAGTTTTGTCGTCTGGAAAAGGCTGTTTAGATGGCAGACTCGAGGGACTCAAGATTATCAGTGGTAGAGCGACCCTGGCGTAAGCCACCCAGAGATGGAGCCAGTAGACCACGAGACTCCAGGACCCAACCCAACTGCCGACACACCATGCGCTCCAGCAGCTTACAGAGAATGTTGCTGAGGCTGTTGGGCCGATAGCTATCCACATCAAGCGGCTTTTTACCAGATTTTAGCACCGGAATGATAGTGCTCTCCCAATATTGCAATGGAAAGACGCCATCGCACCAGATCCAGTTGAAGATGACGAGCAGATATCGCTTGTAGTCAGATGACAGATGTTTAATCATATGACTGTGGATCTGATCTGGCCCAACATCCATGTGGGGCAATGTGCAAGGGCGCTGAGGAACTCCCACTCTGTAAATGGGGCGTTATAGGGTTCACTGTGGTGTGTAGTGAACGAGAGGACTTTCCCGTCCATCCACCGTTTGAGGGTGCGAAAGGCTGTGGGGTAGTTCTCCAACACAGAGGCTCTAGCATAGTTCTCAGCAAAGTGCTCGGTAATCGCGTTTGCGTCGATAGCGAGCACGCCACTGATGTTAACGCCAGGGACACCTGTTGGGGTCTGGTACCCAAAAAGACGTCTGATCTTCGTCCAGACTTGGGAATGTGATGTATGGCACGCAATGGTCGACACGTACCTCTCCCAACACTCCTGTTTCCGTCGTTTTATAAGCAGGCAATCGTGGGCACAGAGCCGCTTAAAGGCTGTTAGGTGCTCTACAGAAGGGTGCCGCTTATGTCGCCCTACAGCCCAACGACGCTCCTTAATTGTCTCAGTGACTTCCAGCGACCACCAAGAAACTGTCTTTAGCAGGGGGCACCCTAGAGAACGAGTTTTCAGCTGCAGAAATTATCGTTGTAGTGACCTGCTCAATCGCAACATCGATGGCAGCACGTGGGGTAGATTCAACGGTGACAGCAGAGGTGAAGGCTACCCAGTCTGCCTTGTTTAAAGCCCATTGGGATAGGCGTCCATGGGCATGACGCTGGGGGAGTGACAGGAAGATGGGGAAGTGGTCACTACTACACAGGTCGACATGTGCTCTTCAGTGGATAGATGGGAGAAGTCTTGGGCTGCAAATTCATAAATCAATGGCCGAGTAACTACCTTGAGCCACACTGAAATGTGTGTTGGCCCCAGGATTTAAGAGGCAGAGGTCGAGTTGGGACAGTAAATTTTCGACATCACTGCCATGGGCAGTAAGCAAACCCACAAGCGGTTATGGGTGTTAAAATCTCCCAAATGTAGGAAAGGTTTATGGAACTAATCAATCAGTGCAGCCAATACATTCATGGGTACCGCACCTTCTGGAGGGAGATATATGTTGCAGATAGTTATTTCCTGCCTCGTCCATATCCTGACAGCCCCAGCTTCAAGAGGAGTTTGAAGGGGCACAGGTTTACTACATACTGAGTTCAGGTCTTAAATACAATCTTCACCTGACACTCTGTTATATTCGCCACAGTTCTTGTAATATACCCTATAGCTGTGAAGGGCAGGGGTCCACAATGCCGGAAACCAGGTTTCCTGGAGCGCAATGCAGAAAGCAGGTGTAAAGCTTAACAGCTGCCGTAGCTCAGCGAGGTAGTGGAAGAAACCGCCGCAATTCCACTGTAGGATGACGTAATCATGAGACTGGGAAGGCATGAAACAATGAGGCAGTCTACACCTCAAAGTAAGTTGCTGCCACTGGCTTATTTCCTAAACAGTCTATATCCATTGTGTCTGAGGGTCTGGTGGGATTTAGGTCCTTCTTCACCTCATCCTCAGATGCAGAGCTTTTAGGCAATGGTGGCGTCGGTGCCACCACAATTCCCTTGGTCTTGGGGCTCTTCTGTCTGGATTTCTCTTGCTGATCCTTGGGTTTCTCTGGCTGGGAGGGCTTCACTGATTCAGTCTGTGGGACTGAGGATGATCATGAAGCCCTACAACCAGCTGCTTTTAGACACTTCAGCCACTGCTGGGTGCTATCTTTCCCCTATCAGAAACCAGGGAAGGGAGTGAACCAAGGTACCCCTTCATAGCGAGAGGAGCCGAAGAAGACTTATGCATCTCTGGCTGAGAAGTGGAGACTGGTGTCCACGATTGTTGGGGGGACAATACTACTGAGGTAGGTGCTGCAGGAGCAACATGGAGGGAAGTGCCCCTCACCATCAAGGGAACAGGTGTAGTCTTCCGCCTCTGAGAGCCAACTGGAACTCATGGAACTGATGGGCTACAACTGTTCTCATAGCGGCAGCGTAAGAGGGGGTCATAGCCACAGGATGTAGGCACTCAAATTTCCACTTGGCCTCAGTTTAGGTCAGTTGGTCCAGGGTTTTGTATTCCATGATTTTTCTTTCTCACTGTAAAATCCTGCACTCTGTTGAACAAGGGGAATGACGCTCTCCACAGCTGACATAGATGGGAGGTGGGGCACATGGAGTATTTGGATGGGATGGAAGTCCACAATCTCGACATGTGATCTTGGAAGTACAGTGGGAAGACATATGGCCAAACTTCCAGCACTTAAAGCAGCACATTGTGGGAGGGATATATGGTTTGACATCACAGCAGTAGACCATCACCTTGACCTTCTCAGGCAATGTGTCACCCTCAAAGGCCAAGATGAAGGCACCAGTGGCAACATGATTATCCCTTGGACCCCAATGGACGCGCTGTACGAAATGAACTCCTTGTCACTCTTAAGTTGGCACGCAGCTCGTTGTCAGACTGCAAAATAAGGTCCCTGTGGAATATAATATCCTGGACCATATTTAAGCTCTTATGAGGCGTGATGGTAATGGAAACATTCCCCAGCTTGTCACAAGTGAGTAATGCCCGTGACTGGGCAGAGGATGCCGTTTTTATCAATACTGACCCTGCCTGCATTTTGGACAAACCCTCCACCTCCCCAAACTTATCCTCTAAATGCTCTACAAAAACTGAGGCTTCATCGAGACAAAGGAATCCCTATCAGCTCTCACACATATGAGGTACTGGGGCAAATAAGGTTTGCTGCCATCCTTAGCCTGGTGTTCCTCCCACGGTGTGGCAAGAGAGGGGTACGATTTGGGATCATACTCCCTTGAATTGTACTGAGACTTGGAATGCTTAGAGACTGCTGGTGTTTGATCACCACCAAGTAATGCCGTAGTATGCTTCATCACATGTCATCTGCACTGATGTCACCCACTCTGACCAGGGGCCCTCCCCACAGGCGCCAACCAGCAGCAGGGAAGGCCACCTGGCAAGATGGCCACTGCCAGGAGCCCCGGTACCCAAGGGTGACGGGCATCTACTCCTTGGCATACATGGGGAGTTAACAGTGCAGGCATCATCAGAGCGATCCCTGTGTAGTCAGGGGACTACAACAACAGGGTACATGGCGGTCCCACAACAACAGATTGGCTATTGTGCTGGATATGAGGTGCAAAGAATTCCATGGTCATCGTCGGCGCCGAAAATGACATTGCATAGTGGGAGGAGGAAAACGCACCCCGGAAGGTGTCCTCGCCCTAGAGATGGGGTATGAGCAGGACTGAAATGCCACAGCGAGAAAGCGGGCTAAAGATCTCATTGCACGATGGACACGATGCACCATATAAGGCGCCCTTCTGCAATTGGTTCACTCTTCGGGAAAATTTAGAAAGATGGAGGTCAAACCCTACAGGGGATCATCACATAAAGGTGTGAGACTTCTTTTAGTCATCTCTTACAACAGGCAGGTATACCTTGGGCCTATTCTAACCTCCAGTCCCACTGCAGGGGGGGGGGTACATTTCAGCTAGTAATAGTGAATACTCTAAGACTCACAAGAGGAATAGGTCTACCTGGAACAGGCCAGATGATATGGGAAGATTTCAGTTAGATTACATCATGGTCTGACAGTTATTACGAAATCAGATTCTGGATTGTAAAGTGTACCGAGGAGAAGGCTGTAGATACAGCAATGAAGAATAGTCCAGTAGGCAGCACAGTTGAAGAGGAATGGACATGTCTAAAATGACAACCACAGAACCTGGAAAGAGAAACATAGGTACAAAGAAGGTAACTGCAAAGAAACCATGAGTAACAGAACAAATATTTCAGTTGATCGATGAAAGAAAAATGGTTCAGATGGCTCTAAGCACTATGGGACTTAACATCTGAGGTCGTCAGTTCCCTAGACATAGAACTACTTAAACCTAACTAACCTAAGGACATCACACACATCCATACCCGAAGCAGGATTCGAATCTGCGACCGTAGCAGCAGCGCGGTTCCGGAATGAAGCGCCTAGAACCGATCTGGCACCACAGCCGGCTGATGAAAGAAAGAAGTACGAAAATATTCATGGAAAGTCAGGAATACAGTGGCTTAGGAATGAAATAAATAGGTAGTGTAGGGAAGCTAAGACGAAATGGCTGCATGAAAAATGTGAAGCAATTGGAAAAGAAAAGGCTGTCGGAAGGACTGACTCAGCATATAGAAAAGTCAAAAAAATCTTCAGTGAAATTAAAAAGTTACCTAGCACCATGTCAGAAAGACGAGAGAGGTCATCAATCAAACTTTCTTCTTTCACAGTTGGTGAAGTCGTCGGTACAATCTGCAGATCTCCTCCCATAGCAGTGTAGTAAAAATTGTTAAGGCTTCCATGGCCACTTGTTGATAGCTGCATGTTGGCTCCTGTCTCGAGTTCTTCGTCTGAAGTTAGTTTGACTATTTTTCTGATGTTCTGCCAGCATAAATATCTGTCATTGTCAAAGCTTTACCCTCCATTGCTGGTGGTGGACTGGAGTCGAACACGCGGCCACAGATTATATGTACATGGCACGCCTATGTCCAAGGGCTTTTCTGTGGTCATTTCAGGTGCAGCTCTTCTCTTGCGCCGGCCGCGGTGGTCTAGCGGTTCTGGCGCTGCAGTCCGGAACCTCGGGACTGCTACGGTCGCAGGTTCGAATCCTGCCTCGGGCATGGGTGTGTGTGATGTCCTTAGGTTAGTTAGGTTTAAGTAGTTCTAAGTTCTAGGGGACTTATGACCTAAGATGTTGAGTCCCATAGTGCTCAGAGCCAGCCATCTTCTCTTGCTACATGCGACAGTCGTTTGTTGGAGCACGGGAATCCAGGATCCATTCACCTTGAGGCATTCTTCTTTCTTGTTTACACTGTTGTCATCTACAGCTTCTCTGAACAAGCAGATGTGATAGTTCTTCTCTACAGCCAGAACTTCCGTGTTGGCAAATTTTACTACATGGCAGGCCTCACACAGTGTGTGATCTGCCATGACCGATTTCTCAACCTGCTCCAACCAGCAATGCGCTTTGTGTTCTGTGATCCTGGTGCTGATTGATCATCCAATCATTCCAACATAAACTTTTTCGCATGTGATGCTGTGCAGCATATTCCCAACATTGCAAGTGGGTTGCTTTTCTCCTTTGCCGATCTGACACACTCTTTCATCTTCTTTGCTGGTTTATAAATATTCTTTACGGCGTGTTTGAGCAATACAGGTCGATTCTGTCCGTCACTCTGGGAATTTATGGCAGGAAGGCGGTACCCGATATTTCTTTCTACCATTTGTCACTTCGGCAATGTTTTACTCTGTTAAATTTCTCATATAACTGGTGGATTGCCCATCAGTTCTCGAACGGTTTCCACGTGTTACATTGGCATCTGAGGTGCTGCGGCTCAAATATTCGTCTTACGTTATGAGCATATTAATCATACTTCTTTTCTAGCTCAGTTGGTAATTTTTTGCAGGTATTGGTCTGTGTGTGTCGGTTTTCAATACATCATCTGTCCCAGATTTCCACTATCCTTGACGATCAGTACATCTAGATAGCGTAACTGTTTGTCCTTTCCTACTTCCATGCTAAATTTTATGTTTGAATGGAGACTGTTCAAATGTATTACGAAGTCACCGAGCTGTCCGTCACCATGGCTCCAGGCAACGAAGGTATAATCGACGTATCTGTACCACACTTGAGGCTTACAAGACACCACGTCCAGTGCCTGTTCTTCGAAATGTTCCATGAGGCCGTTGGCCACCAACGGACTAAGAGGACTACACATGGTGACGCCTTCCCTCTGTTCACAGAAGTTGCCATCCCACACTAAATAGGTCAGGGCGAGACATGTATGAAAGAGCTTGGTGATGTCTTGTGGGTAAACGGAACCAATGTGCTCCAGAGAGTCCCTCTTACTTCAGTGGTGGTTAACCCCTTTATGGAACATTTGGAACGCAGGCACTGGACTTTGCACTCTGTAAACATAAGGTGTGGTACAGATACGTCGATGATACGTTCGCTGTGTGGAGCCGCAGTGAGGAACAACTTGGTGGGTGAATTCCTGAGACACCAGAACAACCTCCACGTCAACATAGAATTTAGCGTGGAAGTAGAAAAGGACAAACAGCTACACTTTCTAGATATGTTGGTCACAAGGGATGGTGAAAATCTGGAACACAGCTAGTATCGAAAACCGACACACACGGACCGACACCTGCACAAACTGTCAAATCATCACCTGAGCTAGATAGGAGGCATGACTAACACGCTCGTAAGGTGAGCAAGACGAATATGTGAGACACAGCACCGCAGACGCGAGATGCAACACCTTGAAAGTGGTCTGAGGAGCAAGGGGTACTCCATCTGTTATAAAAGGAGTGTAACAGAGGCAAACACTCGCCAAAGCGAGAAATTTTGGGAATGGACTTTCTGTCATACATTCCCAGAGTGATGGACAGAATCGGCCTATAATGCGCAAACATGGCATAAAAACTATTTGTAAACCAAAAAAAAAAAAACAAAATATGTCCCAGACTGGCAAAGGAGGAAAGGGACCCACTTGCAATGTCGGGAATATACTGCATACCACGCACATGCGGAACTTATGTTGGAATGATTGGACGATCAATCAACACCAGGATCACGGAACATAAGCGGCACTGCACGTTGGGGCAGGTGGAGAAATCGGCCGTGGCGAAGCACACGCTGTGTGAGGCCAGCGACATAGTAAAATTCGCCGAGACGGAAGTTCTGGCTGCAGAGAAGAGCTATCATATCAGCTTTTTTTAAATGCTACAGAAATGCACTAACATGAGAATAGCTTCAACAAGAAAGAAGAATGCCTCAAGGTGAAAGGATCATGGATTCCCGAGTGCAGCGAACGACCGTTGCAGACAGCAAGGAGAGAACCGCAATGGAAATGATCACAGAAGACCCCTTGGATGTTGGCGTGCCACGTACATATAATCTTGAACGGGATTTTTTTCACTCTGCAGTGGTGTGTGCGCTGATATGAAACTTCCTGGTAGATTAAAACTGTGTGCCGGACCGAGACTCGAACTCGAGACCTTTGCCTTTTGCAGGCAAGTGCTCTACCAACTGAGCTGCCCAAGCACGACTGACGCCCCGTCCTCACAGCTTTACCTTTTCCAGTACCTCGTCTCCTACCTTCCAAACTTTACAGAAGCTCTCCTGCGAACCTTGCAGAACTAGCACTCCTGAAAGAAAGGATATTACGGAGATAGTTCTGCAAGGTTCGCAGGAGAGCTTCTGTAAAGTTTGGAAGGTAGGAGACGAGGTACTAGAAAAAGTAAAGCTGTGAGGACGGGGCGTGAGTCGTGCTTGGGTAGCTCAGTTGGTAGAGCACTTGTCCGCGAAAGGCAAAGGTCCCGAGTTCCAGTCTCGGTCCGGCACACAGTTTTAATCTGCCAGGAAGTTTCATATCAGCGCACACTCCGCTGCAGAGTGAAAATCTCATTCTAGCTTTACTTCTGCCAGTACCTCGCCTCCTACCTTCCAAACTTTACAGAAGCTCTCCTGCGAACCTTGCAGAACTAGCACTCCTGAAAGAAAGGATATTGCGGAGACATGGCTTAGCCACAGCCTGGGGGATGTTTCCAGCAATTAAGGGCGAAGCTTTGACAATGCCAGACACTCATACTGGCAAAATGTTAGAAAAGTCATCAAACAAACGTCGGCCGAAGAAACCAAGACGAAACCCAGCCATGAAAGCCAAAGAATTTTGTAAGTACAAGATTTGTCGCCACACAGTGACACAAGTTCGAACAGAACCGTTTCTGTTGATTTAAAGGATGAGGAGGAGATGAAAGCACTCTTTCAGTTCAAGGAAATTCAGAAAGATATTAAACATCGCAATGGGAAGCGTTGGTGCATTGTTGGAGTGAATGCCACGAGACAGTGGTTCAATGAACAGTACTCGATTTTAAGAAACATTAATGAGCAAAGAAAACAGGCACAAAGGATAACAACAATTTCAGGAATTAACTGACATTCACTGCCGCAATCACGGTGAGCCAGTATCACCTTCAGTGAATGTGGACTCAGTGGTAACACTAGGACTAAATAAATTATCACGTTCATGCAGGAGGATGAAATACAAAATCATTTCATCTCAGTTCAAATATGTATACTGTTTCCGGACAGATGACATAGTCTCCATCACAAAATTAGGATTGAGCAGTTCTGCGAAGGGTTGCACAGATCCTGATGCGCAGATTGGAAAATTAACTTTACTTGCGCACACTTGCGCTAAGAAGCAACCCGACTAAGTCATCGTTGTGCCGAAGTGTAGAACTCGTGAGGAACATAAAGGGACATTTATGCACGAATTCTGGGAGAAGGAAAACAGGAACGTGTCAAATTAGACATTTTAATGATGGAACCTTACGGCGACTCACAATTTCGAAATCCGTTCAGTTAAATGGTTATTAGTAATCGATTTTTGGACAATCTTTTGAGGCCAAGGAACTGATAGGGATCTGCCAAACGAAACTGCCAATGCAGTTAGCACGTTGTGGTATGGACAATACAAACGCAGTCTTGTTGTTGCTTAGTGAACTTGGTTACGATTGGGAAACAAAGGTCGGGTAAGCAGTGCAGTTTGTGCAAATGCACTATGGTCCATCATAACATGGGGTACCGAAAGGGAACTGGCGTGAAAGGGACCTACTCCGCAAAAACAGTAACAAGTGGAACAGAAATTTTTAGTGCAATTCGTGGCCGCAAGCATATCAAATAGACGATAGATGAAATCACAGACGACGTGATAATGAACGAGGAGAGGGTACAGAAATTGTTGAAGATTGAGGTCCAGATCCACGAAGGAATCTATAAATAAATGAAAAAGGAAGGAACACGAGGAAAACTGATTAAGGACCGAGATTTCACCTCAAAAATGGACTTCAGCTGTCAGGAGTCATACTTGTCGATTTTGAAGAGTTAAAGAGGAAATTGTGAGAATGTTGTAACGTACCAGCTTAAATCTGCACGAAAAATCTATGAAAATTTTTCAGTTAAAGTGTCACTACCAATTTTTCAAATATTGTTAAATATGTCAATGTTGTCTAGTGATATTAAATTCCTTTCACAATCTGTTTAAAGTAGGTGGAGTAACTGATACTGTTTAAGGGAAGCAAAAGCATAATAACGAATGGTTTTTAAAATTATAATGGCTGTGATACTCATGGTTTACTTGAATATATATAATCCTTTCGATAAAGCAAATAAGAAAGTTAGGAATCCACTCAGGGTTTTCAAGCCATAGTTCTACAGATGACCTTGGCGCCAAGCGGCGTGGAAAAGATGGAACGAAACCAAAAGACAGAAGTCACAGGCAAGGGAACCTGATGTGTGTATGGAGCTGTGTCACATACGGCCACGTCAAAATTTTGTGAGTGCTAAAATTGTACACGATCAAGTGAAAGTTGGTACGGAGGTGGTATTTTTGACATAAGGTCGTCCCCAGAAAATGCGGTTTTTGGAAAGCAAGAATATCCAACGTTAATGTAAGACGGAATTTTGAGCTGATGCAGCTTCTAGGAAAATGACTACCACAAAGAGTGTGGTAGTAATAAATTCATTCTATCTTACTGGAGACGTGAAGAGCCTAGCCAGTTATCAACCTGAAGTCTTCAGCTACAGCACCAGATAAACAAGGCGAGACTTTTTATTAAATCTAAGTAGTTAGAAGTGTAACGAATGCTACAGTCATAAATCTTATATCTTATTACTGAACAGTTTCAGTTAGTTAAAAGTGTTTATTAAAGTCATTATCCTAAAGTTACCAACAAAATCCTTAATTCCTTATCACTATCCATTTAAATAATTTTGAATAATCTAAGCAGTCAAAATATCGTATGAAATATTGTAAGAAGCATGACAATGAAAATCGTCATAACTGTTTTTAGCTGGAAAATACAGCTTTATATTTGTTGGTGTGCACATAACATTATCCGTTCGCATTGCGAATCCACTTAATGCTTCAAATTTTGAGATTACTTTCACTTGATCTTCTGTTACCCAATTTTCAAACTATGTAAGTGATTCTTGAGTTTCTCCCGGCGTATTTGATAATCAAAATATCCACGGGTGTACTGCCGGTCTACAATGTCCAACGGGCACAATATTTCGGCGATCATCCGTGTCGCCATCATCAGGTGAACTGACGGACTGAGCTCCTGTGAACGTGCCGGCACGGAGATCCGTACACTATGGCTGCTCAGGGGGAACTGGGTTCGGTCGCGGCGGCGGCCGATTTAAATACCCTCCGCCCGCGGCGCGCTCACTCCGCCGTCCGCGCCCCGCGCCACGGTCGCGCGGTGAAACAGATTGCGACGGCGTCTGAGATGTCGTCGGTGTTATGGCTCTGTCCGCCGTGGTCGTCACAGCTATACATTTGCTCGATTTACTCTTGATTAACTCAATCGCTGGTTCCCAAGCCTTGCTAAGATTATAGCCACAGTCATGGTTTATGAGGTCGTCATTGGTGCGAATTACGATGACCTCTCTAACAACGCTGTCCCAGTATCTCGACGTCTGTACCAGAATCCTCATGCGTTCATACTCCATAGCGTGATTTTCCGACAAACAATGTTCAGCGACCGCCGACATGCTCGGATACATCAGTCGAGTGTGCCTCTGGTGTTCACGGCATCGATCCTCGACGGTACGCATCGTCTGACCAATATACGACTTGCCACATTGACACGGAATCTGGTACACGCCGGCCTTCCTCAAACCGAGGTCATCTTTGGCGCTCCCCACCAGTGCACGAGTTTTATTCGGAGGACAAAACACACTTCCGACCCGGTGTTCCTTCAAAATGCGGGCGATTTTCCCCGAGAGTGCGCCTGTATATGGGATAAACGCAGTGCCTACCTCCTCCCTCGTAAGTGTTAATTTTCAAGATGGTAGCCACTGAGCTATGTCAGAATCTCGCAGCTTGCATCCATCTAAATTCCAAAGAGAACATTTAAAATTTTCTTAACATAAATTCATTTCAGAAACAGTTAACCAACATCTAAGCTGGCTGCCATTAATCTTTGCAGAATTAGTGTATTTTTAGAGTGTTTGTCATGTGGTATGATTATACCAGTCTACGATACGTTCGCTACTGCGGTAGGAATAAAACTATAAGGTAGGCAGTGAAATGTTTATTCAGTGTGATATCCTTTATTGTGTGTCGAAATTTTTGCAGATTGAGTACTGTTACCTTCGTCGTGCTTCGGAGAGTGACCAAGATTAAAATAGTTGCCCAAAATTAACAATATTTTGTTGGGTTACACATGGTCGATTCTGCAACTGAATATTGTTAGAACCACCACAATAGCAACAAGTGTATAGTGTAGATTAAATGCCAATGCTCTACTGAGCGAAAATAAGGTCCTCGTCTTTTGGGAAGAGAGAGAGAGAGAGAGAGAGAGAGAGAGAGAGAGAGGGAGAAGAGTGGCAAGTAAGACTATTTTTTGTGATGATACGCGAGGCAGCAGTTGGGTTATGTGCTGCCTGGCTGTAAAACGATACAGCAGCTCGTTTTCTTGTAGCTCCGTAGATGTCAAAGCATGTAATAACATTATTCTGTACCGTATTAAATATCAAAACAATAGCTAAAAATCGTTAGTTTCTTAACTAAAAGAAATACTTTCCCCACTACTGAAGCATTAGAAAGTTACATTGCATGCGATTCTTAGACTTCAATTAAAAATGAATTGTTCACATTGCAGTTGGTGGGTTCGGTTACAGGATGTCACTAAGTTCGACAACAGAATGGAGGATTTTGCATATCCAATATTTGATTAGAGATTAGGGAAGTAACTGTATCGTGCCATTGAGATACAAGAAGTCAAGTCTCGGTATTTCATAAGGACACATATGACATGTGCGACAAGAATAAGAAATGGCCTATGTTTAGAATGCAAGGGAGGAGATTGTGGGGTGCAATACAGGGAACATGTACAGAAGTAAAGAAGCAACCCAGAACCGACTTCATATGCCTGTCGCATGTCTTAATTATAATAAACCTGTCTCTAAACGTGATTCATGGAACAGACTTTCTCAGGTTCTACAAGGTAGTCTTGTCCTTGAAACAGAGGTATGCACTAATGTAATCTGACAGGAAATAATTTAGATTAAATTTCGAGAATAATTAGAATGATTTGTGAAAGGAAAATTTTGAAATGCTAGGTATCACTTTAACTAATGAGGGAACACATTACTACAAAATGCAGGAATTCGGATAAAGGAAATAGGCGAAAATGAAATAGAGACAGAAGGCAGGGAGACTACTTATGCAGGCCGTTCGTCACCCCAAAGCAAAGGCACTAAATTAGTGAGAACACAGGATGAAAATTTAAGAGTGTAAGAAGAAGAGAGTGAACCACCTGTGTCAGCTGAAGTACAAAAAAAAGGGAAGCGACCACGGAAATGGTCACAGAAAACAATGAATTAGTGGATGAAGGGTCCGATAAGAATTTTGACGAATGGGAAGACGTTTGTTTGGTCTAGCGAGTCAGGGGACGACGATATCAATTATAAGAACTTAGGTTGCAATACACTATCTGCGCCTGGAAAAAACGTTTACATTGTTTCTCCTCACAAGAAAGGTATGGTGTGGGATTCCGACTTACGGAAGATAACAACACTCCAGTAGAGATGAGAATCAATGCGCAAACAGAGAACCTAAATTAAACAAAGAAAGGATCGTGTAATAGAACCAAGAGGTCTGGCGCTTCTGTTAGTGAAAACAGCGCAAAATACAATGTAAGTGATAAGTAGCGATGACAAGGACGACCCATGGGGCACGTGGTTCAACATTGACGATGGGAATAGTCATTAGGTATTGGATGTACATAAAGGTTAAGTTAGGCTACGAGTAAGTAATTAAGTAGGGGAAGATATTTTGTGCACTGGAAGTGCGATAGGAGAATTTGTGAACATTGAAAAATAGGGATGTGGACTTGTGTTTATGTGCAGAAAGTGAATAGCTGCTTTGATGTGATGAGACAACATAAGAAGCCAGAAAGTATTTTGTGCACTGGGAGTGCAGTAAGAGAGATCACGAGATGTGGATCACTGGTATTTAGACAGGCAGGTGTATCCAGAAAATAAATAACTATTTGATATGAGATGCCAGAAAATAACTGAAGAGCGCAATGTGATGGAAACAGTTTCTGAACAATGAAGGGTTACAGAAAACAAGGAGGATGTAATGAACAAAAAAGACTTATCAGCCTTTTTTCTATATATACTGTGGGTCATACTGAGTCAAGATGTTTATTGATGAGCATGCTATGGAAATGGAGACTTCAAGGACACGAAAATCTAAAGGTAGACAATAGGTTTCCCACCTCAAGAAATTCCTTCAGTAAATGAACACGTTTATAGCTGGGCGAGTGTGAGAAGAAGAGAGCAATAATGGTGTGGACGACTTTCTGGTGAGGTTTAAGCCGATGAGACAGTATTGAAAGAATTTTAGTAATTACCGCACTGGGCGAGAAGTCGGGTGTATTTACTCCATAAGGGGGCCTTGCGTGTTGTTATTGATATGTAAAATCAGTTGGATGATGCACAGGGCGATTATTACTGGCAGTGAGATAGGACTGAAGGTTTGTTGCCAAAGGTGATGAGAGTGCTGTCTGCAGGGAATGTGAAGACTGTCTGGTATGACACCATTTATTAAACCATTTTATAGCAATAATACCGCCAACGAAGGTTAAGTATTGGTAAGAGTAAGAATAGAGTTAATGTGGAAAGCAATGCAGATATGGCCAGGAAGTAAGTGTAAAAAGTTTTTGTAATTTTAATGAGTGGATTTACTAAAATTTATGCTTTGTGAAATTATTAAATGTATGTTTTGTTCTTCGTTATTGAATGATCCGAAACTGCCTTATGAAAACATTTTTTGATTAAAAAGGAGAGGAAAAGAGAGGCGAAGACCTACCATAAAACTCAGGGAGTGTAATCACTTACATTACCATCACAGTAGTTGATTGTAGGACTTGATAATAACTGTGGGAAAGTGTCTTTAACAATACAACTACAGGCCATTCACCACCAATTGCATGTTTACTAACTGTGACTATGCCTACTAATGAACGAGTTCTTTTTCAGTGGACATCATAAATATTGATTTTGCTTTTAAATTTTATTTGATTTTATCATCTGGTCGACGAGACTCAATATGTAATAAAATTTTTACAGGCATGGAACCCTAGTCATATATGTATATAATATACATAAATTCATAAAACGTTTAATAGGCAGAGGGTCCCCAGTACTTGAGTTTTATTTGAAGGCCTAAGAGCCTCAGTTCCGATTATACTGTAAATTTTTTAGGCCACAGAGCCGTCATTTGAACTGTGTTACTAAAAAATTATTCAGAATTAAAAGTTTTGTGAGGCCACATAAGCCAGAACCATGCTGTAAATATTTTGTAAACTGGTAGACAGTTCATAGGGCATATAGCGGCAGTAACTTGAGAGTTTTATCACCGAGGTACTTCTTCATTATTAGATTTTAGTAGTTTTAAGGTCACCAGGTCGTAATAAGTACTGTTGGGCTATAATGTCGAATATAATATTGTCTTTTCTCATATACCTATTCAAATGTAAAGTTCATTGTAGGCCACAGAGCTGTCAGCACCACTGTTGCATAATTTCTCGTTAGGATTACCTTTTATGTGTTACTAAAAAATTATTCAGAATTAAAAGTTTTGTGAGGCCACATAAGCCAGAACCATGCTGTAAATATTTTGTAAACTGGTAGACAGTTCATAGGGCATATAGCGGCAGTAACTTGAGAGTTTTATCACCGAGGTACTTTTTCATTATTAGATTTTAGTAGTTTTAAGGTCACCAAGTCGTAATAAGTACTGTTGGGCTATAATGTCGAATATAATATTGTCTTTTCTCATATACCTATTCAAATGTGAAGTTCATTGTAGGCCACAGAGCTGTCAGCACCACTGTTGCATAATTTCTCGTTAGGATTACCTTTTATGGTGTAGGCATGGTCGTCCTGTGCAATGGTTTCCTGTAACATTTCTGTACTGTAATTTAATGTTCAGTGCTACAACCATTCAATGACAATTACAATGCAAGAGTTGTGACAGCTAAAAACTGATTTGAGGATGTCACCCGCTGTAGCTGACCATATGAGGACATCTGGCCTTGACCGAGGACAGGAAGGGGCGCCCGCCCCTACGCGGCCCTGGGAGAGCACACAACCGCTGTCAGAAGCTGTGGCTTCCAACAGGCGAAACCAATTTTCTGTCATCGCCAAGCAAGTCTTCAGGTACAAGGGCAACAACAACAATCTGTCTTTCTCTGTTCCAAGGAAAAGACCCTCAACAAGACCTTGAGTATGACAAAAATATTTTACATCATGCTGACCCACTTATTGCTAATGTTGGCTCCAGTATCCTGCAGATAGTGAGACGAGACGACAAAGGTCATTTAACCTGTGTCAACATAATGAACTAACACATAGACTTTAAGTTGACATGACGCATGAACGAATGTGAGTGGAAGTCTATCCCAAGAAATTTCTATGAACATTTAGGCATCACAATGTCATGCAACAAATGTGGTTATTACAACACTTTCAAAGAACAACGAACTCTTCATGTACTGGCATCATGAGTCATGCCAGACAGATACAAGCAGAACACTGCTGTTAACATCGAAATCATTTTACTGTATGTTTGTGAGAGAATGATGTGACACTCGCCCCACCACTTGTAAGTCATGAAGACTTCTGAGATTTTTCATGTAAGCAACTGAACAGTGGTCAGACCTTTGAGCTAGTTGCTATACACTGTGAGAGAGGTGGAGATAGATTTATTACCATAAAGAACAGACTATGGATATAAGTTCTATGCTAGTGAGCACATTGACTCTAATCAATGCTCGTTATGTGCACAAGTAACAAACTTTGGAAAATGATTCACACTGCACATCCATAAGAAGATTTGGCTGGAACTATGAACACTTTATAATTGTATACTCGTCATAAGTGTCAGATGTTGTACAGAAAATATTCATATGATGAACAGGGTTGTAGTGCAGAACAGTGATGTGACTTTTGCTTTGCATTTTCTGTCTTTCTGTCATATACATTTCAGGGCCTATTTGTATCACAGACTGGCTTCATAATCATTGTAAAGAACTAGCTTGTGCACCAACATACACTACTATCTCAGTTTTAAAGCATCCCATCATCAATGCAATATATTACTTACAGCGAATGTTCTATTTTCATGTTTATTGCACTATTCAGGTAATATTTTGTCATACCTCATTAGCAGTGTCATAATTTCTTAGTTTTAAATCATTATTTTTGAGTAGCTATAATCATTTATGCCAATTTTTCTTGATACTGCTTTTGAATCTTATCATAAATACTCATTTACTGATGTCTATGTCAAATTATTCACACAGCAGCCTAAGTGTTGCTGATGAACAATTATTGAGAGTACTTCCAGGTTATAGTATTAATACCCATCAATGGAATTTTTATTTGTGCCATGTTTGATTGATGTGTATTTTCTGATTTGTACTTATATACAGCCATACAGCAATGCAAGCATCATAAGAATAATTTTACTTATATTTTAATTGTTTTGAAAATGTGCTCTGAAATTGTTTATTATTATCTTTATCTACGGTTTACTATTCATCTGATTCCAATCTGTTATATTTCTGTTTAGCTGTATGACACTATGTACTTCTGATTTGATATACCATGGTGCATGTTTTCCAGACAAGTCAGAATTTACATATATTCTGTAATAGACAATGGTTTAGATTTAGTGACTGAGATAGAGGTCATTTATTGAAAATTGAATTGAGTATGCATAAACACTAATAACAGGCCATCTCTGTGAATGTGTGTGTGTGTGTGTGTGTGTGTGTGTGTGAAACTCTAATGGCTCTGCCATCAAACAAGGACATTATAGAAACAATGGGTTATGAATGTGCAATATAGTAGTAGTTGGTGTTCCTTTCTTACAATGTGTTCCCTGAAATAAAGTTCCCATTACACCCATATGTATGACTAGGTGAGATGGTCTGCAGATGAGTATACTTGAGGAACGTTTGGACGTCTCACTTGGCACCATGTTGAATTATCAACCATGGCAAATCTCTTGTCAGATCATGAGTGTGCAAAACAAAAACAAAACTAGCACCCAAACATGTCTCTAGTTCGTTACTTCATGTTAGGCTTTGGCAGAGCAAACACTTCACTTTAGGCTTTTGCAGAGTAAGGACTTCATGTTAAGCTTTTACAGAATTTATGAAGGGGTAGAGAGTTATAAGGGCAATGGCCTTGCTGCAGTGGTTACACCGGTTCCCGTCAGATCACCGAAGTTAAGCGCTGTCGGACGTGGCCGGCGCTTGGATGGGTGACCATCCGGGCCGCCATGTGCTGTTGCCATTTTCCGGGGTGCACTCAGCCTCGTGATGCCAACTGAGGAGCTACTTGACCGAATAGTAGCGGCTCCGGTCAAAGAAAACCATCAAAACGACCGGGAGAGCGGTGTGCTGACCACCCGCCCCTCCTATCCGCATCCTCGCCTGGGGATGACACGGCGGTCATATATATATATATATATATATATATATATATATATATATATATATATATATATATATATATATATATAGAGAGAGAGAGAGAGAGAGAGAGAGAGAGAGAGATAGAGAGAGAGAGAGAGAGAGTTCTAAAGAGAAGACTGATGATATGAGTCTTGCTGCCAGTAGAAGGAGCACTAAACAGAAAGAGTGGACTGAAATAATATACTCCAGCCGTTGATGCCACCATCTTCTTTATTTACTCCCCACGTGTTTGGTAAAGTTGGGCCATTGTCACACCCACCAATGCCACTCAGACGCAAAGTTTATTCAATCCCTTCAAGAGCCAAGTATGCAGTTTTAAAGTCATGCAGTCAACTGATTGTTCCCAGTGTGCATTTTGCCAGTCTTATGGTGTTCACTCCTATCTCTCTGTGTGCCTTCTACATTTAACAACTTACACAGTCACTGTCCACGACTGCAAATTATTAATGTAGCTGTACTTCATCTACTGTTTCAAGGTTATGCTTCATAGTTGTACTCCCTTGCCTAGCTGTCACTGATTCTTTTTCACTGAGTAATTTTCACGTCTAAAAGGAATACATCTAATTGTTATAGTGACCATTTGTTTCCATTCACAGCTATAAGATCCCTCTTCCCATTAATATACCTATGTGGGTGGAGTAGAACCAATTTGTTTCATGCTCATTTGGGCCATCACTATTAATTTTCATTTAAGTAAGACATATCCATTGTACAACACTTCTTAAATTATTTTGCATTATCATTAGGTGTGATTCCTCCCTCTGCTGGTCACCAGGGTTTGGCACTGTGCATCATAGGGGTATGCTGCAATGATAGCTGACACTCCACAGTATACACGCTTATCATTTACATGTCACATTATAAAAAGAAGGGTCATAAAAAATAAAACCACATTTTAATATTTACACTTCTTATTTTGGTGCCCTAATACATGTATGGCGAAGAACTAACAGACATAATGTACTAAAATGGCTTGAATAATGCTGTACATAGGATAATATGAAGATCATAGGATTTTAAGGTACGCAGAATTAGTCAATTTTCAAGTACACAAATAAGAAGAAAGCGAAGTGGCAAGATAGGGTTGTGATGTATCAAAAATTTAGTTGCCAATATGTTGTTAAAATGTCAAAGAACCATTCGTGACTATAGTGCAACTGTTCATTAGTACTGAAAGAGGGTTATGTGACTGATGCATACAAATCTCTATCTCTTCCAGAACATCCAATTCATGCTCTTTAGGTTCAACACACAGGCTATTCATTCCTCTGTCAATCAGGAGCATGGAATGCCCTTCTTGTAACAGGTGACAGCCTAGGGCAGTATTATTTTTGTATGTATGTTCCCTGAATCTGGCAGCCAAATTTCTACTTGTCTGTCTCCTATAAATACAGTCACAAAATTCACATCTAGTCCTATAATCCCGAGACTTTTGGTACCTGCCTTATCTCTCTCTCCATGGAATTATGCCAAAGCATACCGAGATTTTTATGTACAGATAAGTGTTCTGAGTGCCCAAAAAGCAAATGGAGGAGTAATTAGCCTTTTCATTTGCTACTGTAGGCTGAGAGTTTTGTTTGCTATCAACTTTATTCCACAAATCACATAATTTTTTCAGAGTAACCATTAGCTAATCCAAGGTGCACAATTGTATCTATTTCTCTGTTAGTATTCTCACAACTTAGGTCCAGGTTAGCTAGTCTGGTGAACACTGACAGGAAATAGGCATGTTTATGTGCAAGTGGGTGATATGAATCATCACTAATCATAATGTCAGAAGTTGCAGGTTTGCAAAAAATATGGATTAGTTTTAACCCTCCCCTTGTTATTTTTAAAACAACAAAAGTGAGGTAACTGTCTTTCTCTAAACTGAATTTTGCTGTGTACTTGTTTCAAAGCACGCACATTTTTCATATCCTGATCACTTCCATGATACAGAATGGAGACCTAAACATTTTCTCTATAAATTTTTCTCATCAGCTGAAATGCCCAAGTTTGTTAAAGAGATGAAATTTCCTAGAAAAGCCTTCCACAGTACAGAAAACTAAATATTGGTGAAATTTACGAGGTCATATGCCATACCTTGGCCTTTAATTCTTTCATTTTCAATAATATCATCTATCACCAAAAATATCAGCGTTCCATATGATGTAGTCTTTTGAGTATACTTTCATAAATGACCTTGAGAATAGTTTCTTTGCAAATAATGAATCAATTAATAATTTCATTGCCATCCAACACAGATACATAGATGACATTTTCATTCTCTATCATACAAGTGATCAGGATATAAAATATGTTGTGCATACTCTTATCCAAGTACACAGAAAAATTCAGATAACAGTTGAGTTAGCAAAAGATTTCCTTAATTTTCTCGATTTAAAAATTATAAGGGAAGGGTAAAGGCTTATCTCACATTTTTCACGAACCTACAACTTCTGACATTATAATTAGAGAAAACGTATCTCACTCACTTGTTCATGGATGTATCTATTTTCACATAAAGCTGGTATCTGTACAGATATCATTGGTGATCTTGCAGCTCAAGAAGAATGAAATTGTAATGAAATCTACACCTTTAGCTGCTTACAGGCGTTGATAAATATCAACAGGGACAGTTGAAAAATGTGTACCCTGATGAGAACTAGAACCCAAGACCTCCTGCTTACATGGCAGACGCTCTATCTGGCTGAGCCACCGAGGACACAAACGATAGTACAACTGCAGCGACTTATCTCTGACATGCTGTCCGTGAGACCCACACTTTCCAACTTTCTGTCCACACACTACATTTGTCACTGCAGTCGCACTATCAGAGATATTCATCTGTCCCCATTGATATTTATCAACGACTGTAAGCAGATAAAGGTCTAGATTTCTTTATAATTTCATGTATCTATTTTCTGTCAATGTTTAACAGACTAGCTAAGTTCCACCAAAGTTGTGAGAATATGAACAGAGAAATAGATACAATCGTGCAAGTTTGATTAGCTATACTCTGGAAACTTTGTATGTGACTTATCAGAGACAGTTTTTAGCAGATAAGAAAACCTGAACCTGCATTAGAAAACGAAAGGGCTAAATTGCCTCCATTTCTTTTTTGGGCTCATATTGTGAAAAAACTGCACACACCTTAATAAAGGCTTAGATGCAAATAGGCTTCTGCTTCCAAAAATCCTCTGGTCGCTTTTGCGTAATTCCATGGATGGGGGCGATAGGCAAGTAGCAATGTCTGAAGTGTATAAGAGTGGATGTGGATCTTGTGATTGTATTTAATCGGCAGACCAGAAGGGATATGGTTACCAGATCCAGGGAACACACATACAAAATAACACAGCCTTTGGCTGACAATTGTTACAAGAAGCGCATTCCACGACTCTGACTGACAAAGGAATGAACATCACTCATGTTTCACCTAGAGTGTGAATTGGACATTTTGGAAGAGATAGAGATTTATATGCACCAGTCACAGATCCCATTTGCAATACTAAACGAACAGTTGCACTGCAATCGCCTATGGTTTTTTGCTATTTTTAACAACATATTGGCTACGTAATGTTTGATACAACATGGCCCCTATCTAGCCAACTTCATTTCATCTTTTTCTTCTATTTTAAAATTTACTAGTTATGGATATCTTATGTACACAATCTTCTGATTGTAAAATGTACACTTTTATTCTGCAGATTTTAATATATCATATCTGTCAATCTATGCACTGTGCACATATTAAGGCATAAAGATAAGAGGTGTAAATATTAAACTGTGGTTTGATTTACTTCATGCCATTTCTTGTTATAAAGTCGCATGCAAATTATTACCTTTGTACACTGAAGAGCCAATGAAACTAGTACACCTGCCTAATCTGTGCAGAGTACACAGAAGTGCCACAACACAACGTGGCATGGACTCAATTAATGTATGGAGTAGTGCTGGACTGAATTGACACCATGAACCCTGCAGGGCTATCCATAAATCCGTAAGAGTATAAGGGGTTGGAGTTCTCTTCTGAACAGCATGTTGCAAGGCTCTCCAGATACACTCAATAATGTTCATGTCTGGGGAGTTTGGTGGCCAGCAGAAGTGTTTAAACTCAGATGAGTGTTCTGGAGCCACTCCATAGCAATTCTGGATGTGTGGGGTGTTGCATTGTCCTGCTGGAATTGCCCAAGTCCGTCGGAATGTACAATCGACACGAATGGATGCAAGTGATCACACAGGATGCTTACGCACATGTCTCCTGTCAGAGTCATATCTAGACATATCATGGGTCCCATATCACTCCAACTGCATGCGCTCCACACCATTACTGAGCCTCCACCAGCTTTAACAGTCCCCTACTGACATGCAGGGCCCAAGGATCTACGAGATTGTCTCTATAGCCATACAGGTCCATCTGCTCGATACAATTTGAAGTGATACTCGTCCAACCAGGCAACATGTTTCAAGTCATCAACAGTCCAATGTTGGCATTGAGGGGTCCAGGTGAGATGTGCAGTCATCAAGGATACACGTGTAGTTGTTCCCGTTCATGCAGGATCTTTTTCTGGCTGCAGAGATCTCAGAGATTTGATGTTTCACTGGATTACTGATACTCATGTCGCACTAGACAAATGGTCATATGGGACAATCCCCACTTCATTGTTACCTCAGAGATGCTGTGTCCATTACTCATGTGCCGACTATAGCACCATGTTCAAACTTAAATCTTGATCACCTCTCATTATCGTGGCAGTAACCAATCTAACAATTGCACCAGACAATTTTGTCTTGTATAACCATTGCTAACCACAGCGCTGTATTCTACCTCTTTACATAGCTCTGTATTTGCCTATACCAGTTTCTTTGGCGTTTCAGTGTATATGTCTATATATGTTTTAAAAAAGCAAATTTAATTATTTTACTTATGTAAAATAAAATGGTTCCTGTTTGCATGTTTGTTGTATTGGCGCTCTTAACACTAGAATTACTGGACTTTGCTATACATCTAATACTATCATGTGGGTCATTCTTGACCCACAGTTGGAAACTATTTTATTTGTATCTGGGTGGCGTTTTCAGTGTTGGCCATGATGACAATATGTTCATGAAAACTCTAAGGCATAATGAAGGGATAATTTGGTGTCTGTCAAACATAAACTTTCTGCATTACACTTTTTATTTTAAATTTTGAAGAAGAAATTCCGCAGTCCTTCATCAATCATCTGTAACAATATTTTTCTTCATAAAAAGATTCAAACAGGGCCATAATTAACTGTTTACATAAGTACTGATAGTCTTTTTACTTTTACAGATGAATAAGGTAAGTAGCGAGTATTTGTGAAACATTCCAAAACACAGCAGGCGACTAAAATGTTATGCAAGTTTTCTTGCTTATAGCAATCAAGAAAGTAAAACATAAGAACAAAGTACTTCAGCTTATAAGTATTTGCAAATATTTAGGAATAAAGGTTTGACATAATTGTCACAGCTGGACTGGGCCCACAGTTCAGACAGTCGACAAGAGTTTTTTATTCGCTTGGCAGATTTTGCACACATACTTGCATTTGAAGCACAAGTTTTATGTTTTATTCTCCTTTTGTTATTTGCAGGAAATCTGAATGTGACAGTGCCTTCAGTTTACATATCCGCCAGTGCCAGTATCGAGTGCCTGCATGTGGAGATTGGCTCCTCTCTGCAAAATGTAGAGGGCAGTAAACTCATCCGCTACTCTGAGGATAAAGTCTCAGCATGAAATCTTCTTAGAGTTAAGTAAGTTAAAAGATGTGTGAACGTTGATCACGGCAAGGTCAAGAACATTGTATGATTTACACAAGCCATTGGTGCAAGGTCAGACACTCTAGTGTCTAGCCATTTGGTCAACTATATCGACTCGACCATTAGTTTCACTATAAAACTTTATGGTCAGTATTCTCATTCACCTGATATCTGGCATGCACGTTACTCAGAATAACAACTTTTTTCTTCCTCTCTCCTTGGTATACCGAGAGGGGATTGTCGCCAGACTTGTAGAAGTGTGCTGCATACCATCTCCACTTCTTACTGCAAACTTGTTCCTTTTTGTTTCAGCTTATCCGCCAGTTCACAGAGGTGAGTAAGTTGTCAGTCGTGATATGACCACAGATAAGGAATAGCTGTGTAAACTTCACAGTGACATGGTCACTAAGACCATTGCTTGGATAATGAATTTCACGTTTGGCGTGGTAAGGGAATCCATTCCTGATGTTGTGCTTGTCATCATCACACAAAACCCAGTATTTTATCCAATACACATCAGATTTACTGGGAATGTACTGTATGAATGAGCACCTGCTCCTGCAACGATGCAGTTGGTCTTTGACAGTTATGTTCTCATCTGGCTTGTAGTAGGCAATGCAATTGGCAGTGAATAGATTCCATATTTTCAAAGCAGGGCAAAGTTTATCATATCAGTTTCTTTATGTTGTCTTCATGATCACATAGAATCAAACCAAAGATTACTGCATATTTCTGCAAATCTGTTCCTTGGCACGGTATTTTGAAAGAATGGAGGTCCCCACTTTCTGCTCCATAAGTCTTTGTAAGAAATAGCACAAGTACAATATGCTCCATGACCACAGAGTAATCCAGTGAAAGAATCCAGTTCTTCCACGCTTATTACTGCTAACTGTTCTGTGAGCCTTTTCTTCAGTGTACTTTATCACTTTCAGGATCGGGTGGCTGACATATAGCAGACATATTGTTTGGCATGTCTCGTCCGCCCAGTATCTTCCGCAACATTCTGAGTGCTGAGCCTACCTGTTTGTCCACTTGGTGCCACTGGAACTCTCCACTTCCTCCCACGGAGTGGATGCCACACACTGCTTCCTCTTACTCTTCCATGATGAACTGCCTCACCATGTCAGGTACCCAATGTTCTGTGACCATGTCCGCCTCTCACCACTCCATCAACTGCACTGACCGCTGCACCTTTGTCGTCTTGTGAGTCATCCAGAACACCTGGATCATCGTCACTTTCAGCTGCAAATTGAATTGCATGTCAAAATTCTTTGTAACTGGTGAGAGATAGGGAATGATGCAAAAGATTGGACATGATGCTGTTTGACTTAAAGCATTTAAATTAAATGACCAGTGATATTGCGTTCATGTTTTGAATAAAGATTTATGTATTTCATATATTTTTCACGTAATTTGGGAAACCACTTTTCGAAATAATTGATTCAGAACGTTTTATAATAAGTGCTGCAGTGAACTTGATCTCTCTACATAACTTTCTTTTAGAGCAAAAAACGAAACTGTGTAAATGGGGAGAGAATGCCTTATCTCGATGGGAGTAATTGATGCATATTCTATTTTTAAACTTCAAGGTTTCAGGGCTCACTTAGCTATTGTCTGGTTGAGCAGATATTTAACATGATCTTTTTTGTTGACTGAAGCAGGATCAGGTTTGCAACCACCAAGATTTTAGCTTTCAGATAATTAACTACAGTCAGCCCTCTTGTGAAGCTAGAGTGATGCACGATACTCATAGCTGTGGGGTGCATACCATAATGAAAACAAATGTATGGAGGCAGACAACACGATGTGGCTATATAAAAATTGAGAAGTCATCCATCAGTACTCACAAAATACACAACACAGTTATTGCTGTCAGGGCTATTACTTTACTTGCTACTGTTTTGTCTGAAAAGAAGTTATACAGAAAAGTATTTTTCTGGCTACCTGAAGTATGTTACACGCTTTCATATAAATGCACTATCAGAAATACAAAAGATAACCAGACAGGTAAGAACCATTTACAGGATTATACAGCAGGGAAAGAAATGAAGATCAAGTTGGTGAGGGGTTAAACAGTTTACTTCTGCTTACGAGTTGTCATGCTTTGTGGCTCCTCAGGTGCTTCTGATGAGATTAAGCAGTTCCCGGCCACCTGGGTGACGAGTAGTCACACCACCTCTCAGACGTCTGTGTGATATTGACCAATTTAAACATACAGCAACTTTTCTGCCCCACACCTCAGTAGCTTTTCATAGTTCTGGCAGCTATATAGTTTTCAGTTGCTTTATTTTTTGTGATCTCGTTTTACTGTCTTTCACTTTGTTTCATATCTTACCATTCATCAGGATTGGCATAACAATGCGTTTATGATCAGCTGTTCTACTGGGAAAGAGATTGTAAAGATATGAAGGGTGACAGTGAGAATGACTTATTCAATGTCAACATAAGTAATAATTAGTCCACAAATTCTGAAATGAACAGTATTAAGCACTTTTTGTCAGTAAGTGTAACATTACAGTCTTATAGCTTAACTAGGAAATATAATAGGTAGTTCATTACACTAGAAGGGACAGTTGAACGCTTGGAATGAAACCGCATTTAGAGAGAAATTTGATTATAGTTGGCTTCATGATACATTTGATGATTCTTCTTTGGGATGCAAGTGTCAACCAAGGAATGTCATCCTTCATGTTATTATCGACAGAATGTACTGTTCTAACAAATAAACAGTCTGGAGGTTTGAAGTGCTTTGATGTCTATTTCACATGTGAAAACAGAAAAACAGCAAACGTGTCTGGTACACAAAAATAATAAATGTTTATCTGTTTAAGATATTGAAGTACACATATATCATCATACACCTTGATTTACATTGTCTTGAATATTTGACTGTACAACTGCACACAAACTGTAATTTTCAAACGTTGCTATAAACTATTTAGGCCCATAAACAACTTGTCTTTTGTGGCTGTCTGTGTATGAAACACACTGGAAGGACAAATATTTCGTAATTTTACATCTGATTTCTAAAGTTACATAAAGTAAAAGAAATATTATGAAGTGTGGGACACAGAATAATATCGTCCATTTCCAATAGCCAAAAAGGTATCAGACATTTTAGAAACACACTTCCAAATACCCTGACAGGATTAAAGGTATTCTGCAAATGTACTAGTTACATGCTTAAACCTACTTACAGACTGCGGAGTGTAGATGGCCATGTCTATTCTAAAACCACTCTGAAAAGTGGTTGGCAGCATTCAGTTCAGTGACTGGTGGTGGTGGTGACAGGCTGGTAGGTCTCAGTGACATAAGGACGACAGAGAAATATTAACTACAGATACGTGTCACTTCATTAGCAATGTGTGACAGAAAGGCCTCCCTCTGGTGATCCTCGCTGGTGAAGGCTGACAGGCACCTGTTTCTGCCCTTTAGAGGAGCTGCTTGCAAAAGGCACCCTGAAACACTGATGTCAGTCTGTGTGACAACCGGACCAACAGTGAACAATGACCTTGGCATCAGTGGTATACACACTCTGTGTTGGCTGTGTTCTGCAGTGGTGGATGCCTGCACTGCATTGACTAAGGTGACTCAGGCTTGGCTTGCATCCACCATAAGACCATGGGAAGACTGCCATGCATGGGACATAACAACTGATCTCTGACAGGAGAGGGACTGGGGCAGGGCAGATGGCAGGTAAATGGCACTGTGGCACCTAATCCAGCAAGGAGACTCAGTACTGGTAGCAGCTGTCAGTGCCCAGTCATCTCATGATCTGTCCCAGACCTGGGATCAGGTGGTCTCTGAATAAATCAGTTTCAATATGCCATGTATTTCTGAGGCTGTGTACCACATTTTTTGCACTAGAACCCTACACCCAGTCACAATTCACAACAAGATCCCTGCCCTGGTGTGATGACACTGTCCTGCCCACTATGGCTATGTTCACTGTGCAGTGCAGTTTCCCACTGAGTGTGGCTAGCCCATCTTGCAAACTTCGTGAATACATTTTGTTCTGACCATGCATTGCCACACTGCACTTACCAGCCAGCAGTTGCTACTGCAATAATTCACAGTGGTTTCTTCCAGATTACTCCAAGTGCTACTGAAACTAGGTAGTGCCACAGATAAGACCTGGCCCCTGGGGCCTTGCTTAAGGCCAGTTCTCCACTGTGAATATGTCCATTTTACACTAGGCTTTCAACTTCAGACACTATGCATTTACTATATTAAAATTATAGAACTGCTTTCTATCTTCTTCAACTTTCCAAATTCAGTCTCCATCTCTAGCTCAGCGAATCCAGTCCACAAACCAGATTTTGGGGCAGGTTATCATCACAAATAAATAAAATGTGTGCAGAGCAAAATCAAAATAACTATGGCTCTAAGAGTGTGACACTCAGTTTCACAGTTACTCATTGTCTACCATATTGATATTGTTCAACGTACTGCATTAATTTTTCCTCAGTCACCCACCCCTCCTGTGCAGCTATCAACCAACTTACAAGGAACCCCTCGAGTTTGAGGTAACAAATGGCCAATAATATTTACATTTGACGCCCCATACATTTTCTGCCATGCTACTACAATATTGGGTGCTAATGGCAACAGGGGGTGGAACTGGAGGCATCCAATGGTAAGCACAGCATGTGTCCGCAGAGTGTAGTTGAACTACTTAGTTGATGACTAACTTACAACAGTGCTACAGTGATAGTGATGTTGATACAAAGTACAGATATGGTAACCATAAATAAACCAAACACTGCATTATTATCTACTACAGTTGCTGAAGTTGACATTTCATCATAGAGGAACCCAAGTAATTTCACAGAGTGCGAAAGAAATGGCTGGTGAAATTTAGCATAGCTTCAGAATGAGCCAGTGGAAAGTGTGAAGTCGTATACTCTAGACAGTGCAGACAATGTGCATGAGGAGTACATTGACGATAATATGCGCTTAACAAGTGAAAGTGATATTGAAACAGGTGTCAAGCCATGCAGTTCATCATTCTTATGAGACAGAGAGCCACAAATCCTGTCTCCAGTGAAATGTAGCAAAGGACAATCATCGTCCAAGAGACATATACTAAACATAATAACGATCATGGAAGATCATCTGCAGCAAAGGAAAAATAATTAATAATTATGAACAGATTTCGAGTATGTTCTCAGCAATGTGACCATATAGCGCTTAAGAAAAACTATGGTCATTCAAGGGAGGACAAGCTGCACTCGTTACAAGAACTGGTTTCTGTGCATTTCAGGGATGCTCAGTACAATTTACAGGATGTATGTCACACACATTAAATTCTGAATGACATCAATGATTCCAAGGCAGGTAATAGATGATTGCATAACTTCAAACAGTGCTACAGAATTGGATGACGTAAGGTAACGGAATTTCAAACAAGGTATCAGCTTGGTTATTTACAGCAAACAGCAGAAATGATCTGGAAATTTGTAGGTGAGATAAACAGACTTATTCCATCATTCAGTAAGGAATTTATTTTTAACTCTGACCAAAACGGATTTGAAGAGGAAATGCAGGTGAAAGTAATCCTGGAAATCACAGGTACCAAGAGAGTTGTATCAACATCAACTAACATCTATAGCTTAATGCATGCATAAACAATTATGCCAATCATTAATGTGGATGGTAAATTGGCTGGAAGGTTATTTATATCGATGTGAGAAATTGGATATGCTCTGCCCCCTACAATTCTTTCTTGTTTATGTGATCTTGAAAAGGCGGCAGGGAACAATTAGCATGTGAAAACCACAACTATGGTATAAGCACTGCTTTTGGTTAACAGCTGGTCAAAATAACTTTCCTTTGCTTGATTCTTCATATAAAAACCATGATCCTTTACAGCAAAATATACCTCCTAAAAAGTGTTTAACATTGTAGTTAATAGCACCTAGAAGCACTGGAGAAATTTGGCCTCTGGACGACTGCTTTTTCTGTGCCTGTAAAACATATTGCTATAGGTATATAGGCCACCTTCAATGGCGACAATCTAGTAGGGGCGTGTACTTTTCAGTTATATGCAGTCACCACAAAAGATGAATACATGCCGAATTCATGTGGTGGGAGTCCATGCAATAGTTAAGCACTCTCCTAATCATCTGATGAACTGACTCCTCATTCTATTGAGGATGGAGTGAATAATTACTTAACTATTTAACTTTTAATAACCAACACAATTCCTACATTTGGCCTCACAGGAATGTAGTTCTCTGGTCCATTACTATTGTCTCTGGCACTTCAAACTTTGGTACCCATATATTAACTTACGTCTGCATGACTGTGACTGCCTGTTGGTTTGGCATTGGCATCATCTCAGTATAATGAGAAAAATGATCTAAGATGGTTAGCACAAAACAATTTCCTGCTGAAGTCTGACCGAATGGTCCTAATACATTTACCCCAAATAAAACTAAATGGTTCCACAGTTTCCAACAACCTCTGCAATAAGATTTGTTTCTGACCCAAATCCGAACATTGTAGACACTGCACACAACGCCTCATGTAGTGATTGACATCTTTCCTTCCTCTCCATCAGTACTTCTCTGCCACCCTCTGATTCGTCACTCTGCATCATCAATGGCCAGATGTAATGTGATCATGCATTTCTCTCAGTACCTCTTCACTAACTTCACTGGTACAACCACTCATAGTCTTTATTTCATCTCCCTATACAACAGCCCATCACGTTTGCTGAGCTACTGCTGCTGCTTACCATACTGCTTACACTCTCTGTCAGTGCTCTGTGCTGTTCGGCACTTCACCAAGTCTTGACCTGTAATGATGCTACATATCTGCTTATAGCATCTATATTAACTCCCTTGTTTATAGATTACTTTATACTCAAATTCACTGAGTTTTAATGCCCATCTCATCAGTCTACTGGAGAGATCCTTCAAACATAGCAACCAATTCAAAGCAGCATGGTCAATTACTGTCTTCAACTTCCTTCCACACAGATAACACAGGAAGTATTTTACTCTGAATAGCTGGCTAAGCATCTCTCTCTCCATTGTAGAACAATTCCTCTCAGCTACATTCACATGTCTTGACACAGAAGAAATAGGATGTCCTCTCTATTGTCCTCATGGCTCAAGAAAAATCTGGGAACACTATCATTGGGCTCGACAATAATATTTCTCTTACCTTGGCAAATACTTTCAGACACCCCTCAACTATGTAAACTTGACCCTTTCTTTAATAACTGTATGAGTGGACATCCTAAATTTGTAAATCCTTTCACGAATTCTCCATAATAATTTGTCAGGCCCAGAAAAGACTCTTTCCTTGTTCCTTATACTGTAAAATTAAATGAGGCGCATATTATCTCTTGAAGACTTCCCTTAAACTCTACCTATGCTCCTGCATATCCCTTTAGAAAACAATTACATCATCCAGACATACTAATCACTCATGAGACTTCAGTCCTTTCAATACTCAGTGCAACAAATGCTGTAATGTTGCTGGTGCATTGTTTAAACCAAAAGGCATTCTTCTATACTGACAACGTTCTCAAGGTGCTCAAAACGCAGTCTTAACTCTATACTTTGGAGTCACATCTAACTCATGGTGCCCACTCTTTACAAGTTCATTGTTACAAAGTACTGAACCTGCCCAACGTTATTAACCATCTCTGTCATGCCTGGAATTGCGAAGCATCTGTTTATGTCTTACAGTTCAAATGATGGTAGTCGCAACAGAATCAATACTACCTCAAACCATCTGTAGACTTCTTTGGTACAATTACAATTCGAACTCCTCTTCCTGCCCCCCCCCCCCTCCACACACACAGGGCTACTACTCTTCTGCATTATGCCACTGACCAACTGTTGACTGATGAACCCTTCCAAAATAGGCTGCAGAGACCATGGTATTCTGTATGGGCTCTGATACATTGGCACTTCATTCTCTATTGGAATCATGTGTTGAATCACAGCTGTTGGCAATGATCGTTGTGAAAAGAACAAGTCCTCAAATTCTAACAACAGTTCCTCCATCTGTGTCCCCTATCTTGCCCTCAAATGTTTCGCCTTTCAAGAAATGCAGTCTTAGTGGCATCCTTTGTCATTCCACAGCTTAGATTTCATGTGCAGCATCTTCCTGCTCTGAAATTTCTAACATTGTCACCAGTGTTTCCTTTAGCAACTTAACTTCCTCAGCTCAAAAATTATATCCATTGATGGTTATTGTCTTGCCACCATCCCTTTCCTCTACATGTACAATACTTTGTCTTACTAAACTACATGCTGCATCCATAACCTCACTATCCTCCACTCACTCCCCTAAACGCAATGTACCAACTGGTAAGTCAAGCTCCACATTAACCCACATCAATTTTCCGATAGCACCAGACAAACAGCCATGTGAATTAAGCCTTGATGTTCTTGTGTACAGTTTAAATGGATTATCTTATACAACAGATGCTCCTCGCAACACATCAAACTTGATATCTTCCATAGTTGTAACGTTCTCTCACTAAACTCCACGATACATCATCAAAGATTAATTGTGGCATGATACTGATACAAAAATCTAACACTCGGATCAAGCTATATCCCTCATTTACATGAGACACTCCTTCTACACATTGCTGAAGTCAGTTGCCTCTGCTTCACATAGGATGGCGCCTCTGCACGTAGAGGTGAAGCATTAGGGAGGCGTTGAGGGGATGAGGCCTGCCCATGCATGGTGGCAGGGAGTGGGAAAAAATAGTCCATGTTGACGAACTGCATTGATGCGGACAACAGTCATGTTCATTTGTTTCAGTACATCGTATTATATGTTCAAATCTATGAGGGAATAATACATTTTAAAACGATTTCGATCATTCGTCTAGATGAGACAAATATTACTTGTGAGTCTTAAGGCTGTTTCCACTGCTCCACAGCACTTGTCTGTGTGACATCGGAATGCGAGAACAGCTGATACAGCTTTGTGAAGACGCCAAGAACAACTTTTCTCAAAACGACGATTGTCTAACGATAAGATCATCGAAATTATTTGCAATAATTGCCATTTATTGCGATTTGGACTGTATTATAAGTAAAAATGTAATAAATAACAAAATAAACTTCAAACTCAAACCAAAATCATTATAGTTGTTTGACAGCTGTTTCTACTCCTTATAATTTTTTAAACGTGTATAATGCGCCTTTGTGGTTTATGTGGTTGTGTTTCACTGCTGTTCATTGTAAATCACCAGTATGCTATCATACTTTTCGGTATCAACAGGTGTTATGAGTTTAAACTAACTCTTTCGACACTGGAGTGGGAAAACGCATTTATGATCAATTGGACACGCTAACAATTAACCATCTTTTGTGAATAAGTCAACAGAATGCTGACCGATAACATCGAAAACCACCGATATCTCGACAGGTAACACTCCCTTTTCTTTTAACACATTTTCCAATTCGTGCCATGAAAATGACAGGGGTTGACGTATCAAAATACTGGGGTTTTTGATGAATTTATGCAGCCACATTCTCGCAAGTAATACAACAGGCTGGGAAAAGCCTAACTTCTCCTTGGAAAATGTGTTGAACATTATAGTCTGAATACTTCACAGGCTACATATTCCTAATCAACAAAAGCTAGGAAGTTCTCATGTACAGTGTATGCACTTGACATGTTGACAAAAACGTTTTTGAACCATGTGTCATTAAAACCAAGAAAGATCATTACTTTGTTTCAAAGTCTACATCATAATAGCATCTGCTATCTGAGTCCATGTCTGAACCATCTGATTGTAAATTTAGGATGTTACGTTTACGGGTTTAATCCAGCTTCACCTCCCTGTGAACGTCATATTTTGGAAACTTTTCAGAGTGACACACACAGTGTACCTGCACTGATGGGGGATGCTGTCTATTGCTTCATACACAAGCCTTTCAGTGTCTGTTATCTTGAATGTTTTTTCTCCACATAGCTTGTAATCGGTGCGCAAATTAATTTCTGTCGAATTATACTGACACTAATGTATGGATAAACGTAAAACTGTGTGACCACATTCACATGCAAGAACGTCAAGTTTGTACATTCTGTCAGGTGACTCTTATAAATTAACGAGCTGCACGAGTTCAGCACAGGGCTGGCTGATATCGTCCAGGATATTATTTTTCAGCCAGAGCACAGTATCCCCTTTCCTGGTACTCGTACCTGGTCATTTCTCTGTAACAGTTGAATGATAATTGGCACAGTAATCACAATGACCGACTTTGAAGCCAGTATGGCAAGAATTGTTCAGTGAATCACGACTTGAAAGTTACAGCGTTGATTTCCGAAACTTTAAAACCGCCAGTACCATCAGTCATTTTGCAGCAGGTATTCATGGAATGATTCTGATTCACCCACGTTTCATCAAGACAATACACTGCAGAACCACCTTCTCCACTAGTTTCATGCATCGTTATAACGGATGTGCTTCATGTTGCTTCTATGTCACTTCTTTCAATTAAAAACTCTGATCTTAATATGTTTAAAACCAACGTATTTAAATTTTTTTTACATTAATGAAGCGCAACCTTTGAAGCCAATTTGCTCAGGTATAGTTGTAACACGTTTTTCTTCTGTTGGGTATTCCCTTTTTATACACATTTCAAGCACGGAGCACAATAAAACATCTTTGTCAAAACCACCCATCTGTGTTACAGATTTCTTGCGATTTCAATCATTTACAGGTGTCACGAAAACAAATTTTCCTGAGGTATCTACAACTTTGACACTTCTGTTTACTATTCTGTGTTCAGTTCCCTCGCCGACCAGTGCTTATGCAGCTCATTCTTGAGTCTTCAAAATGTAAAAAATCGATGTATCTCTTTCAGATTCACATTTTAAGAAGTTATAAATGACGGACGTAAACCACCTCGACTGCCTGTGAATCATCTACATCTATATAATTACTCTGTACTTCACAATTAAATGCCTGGCAGAACGTTCATAGAACCACCTTCAAGCTATTTGTCTACTGTGTTCCTCTCGAACAGGGTGCAGGCAACATGAACGCTTTTAACTTTGCTTGCGAGCTCTAATTTTTCTAATTTTATTATGGTGAATATTCCTCCCTATGTAGGTGCGCACAAAAAAGTATTTTTACACTCTGAGGAGAAAGTTGGCGACTGAAATTTCATGAGAAAATCCTGACATAACGAAAAATTCCTTTTTTTATGACTGCCGCCCAAATTTGCGTATTATATCTGTGGCAGTCTCTCCCCTATTTCGCGAAGATACTAAACTAGTTGCTTTCTTTGAACTTTTTCGATCAATTCTACCTGCCGTGGATCCCAGAACTGACAGCAATACTCCAGAAGAGAGCGGAAAAACATAGTGTAAGTAGTCTCTTTAGTAGACCCGTTGCATTTTCTAAGTGTTTTACTATTAAACTGTGGTCTTTGGTTTGCTTCCCACACAACTTTATCGATGTGATAGTTGTATTTTAAGTTATTCGTAATTGAAATCCCTAAGTATTTCGTTGAATTTACAGCCAACTTGCACTCGGTGTGCGTACTGGGTGGAGTCACTCCAGACATGGAATGGGTCCTCCCAGACGCCATGAAGAGCACAGGATGCAGCCAACTACAGGTGGTGGCTCACGTTGATATCAAGATGTGTGTCACTTTGTATCGGAAGAGATTCTCTTTGGTTTCGAGCAGCTAACAGAAGTGGGAAAGGCTGACAGTCTTGCTTGCAAGATAAAAGCAGAGCTGACCACTTGCAACATAGTCAACAGGACTGATTGTTGACCTCTGGTACAGAGCCAAGTGGAGGGTCTGAATCAGAGGCTCAGACAGTTCTGCGACCATGTAGGCTGCAGATTCCTCGACTTGCGCCACAGGGTGGTTGGGTCTCAGGTTCCGCTGCATAGGTCAGAAGTTCATTACACACAAGAAGTGGCTACATGGGTAGCCGAGGCTGTGTGACCTGGCCTGGGCGGTTAGAGGTTTAGAAGGTCTCGGGAAAACACAAAAAGGTCTTCAGTCACCAAGAGTGCAGACCGAGCACAGGAAGAATGTAGATACAGGAGCCATTGGTATAACAGTTGAAAACTGTCGTAGCTGAGTTGGGAAAGTACCAGAGCTCCAAGCGCCAGTAGAAACCACTGATGCTCAAATCGTCATAGGCACTGAAGCCAGAAGCCAGAGATAAGTTCAGCCGAAATTTTTGCGAAGAACCTAACTGTGTTCCGAAAGGATAGGCTAAACACAGTTGAAGGTAGCGTGTTTGTTGTTGTTAGAAATAATTTATCTTGTCGCAAAATTGAAGTATATAGTACCTGTGAGTTAGTATAGGCAGTTCATTGTTGGCAACTGGAATAAAATAATAACTGGATTCTTTTACCAACCTCCCAATTCAGATGATACAATTGCTGAGAGGTTCAAAGAAAACTTGAGTTTTATTTTAAATATGTACACGAGTCATACAGTTATAGTAGGTGTTGACTTTAATTTACCCATGATATGTTGGCGAAATTACATATTTAATTACGCAAGTATGCATAAAACATCATCGGGAATTGTGCTAAACGCATTCTCTGAAAATTATTTCGAGCATTTAATTCATGAACCCATGCAAATAGTAAACGGTTGTGAAAACACACTTGATCTCTTAGCAACAAATACTCCTGACTTAATAACGAGCATCAAAATGAATACAGCGATTAGTGAACACAGGGTTGACGTAGCGAGACTGAATATCGCAACCCCCAAATCCTACAAATATAAACGAAAAATATATCTATTCAAAGAAGCAGATACAAATTCACTTGACGCCTTACTGAGAGACCATCTCCACTCCTCCCAAATTAACATTATAAGTGTAGACCAGATGTCCGTTGAATTCAAAGAAATAGTATCAGCAGCAAATGAGAGATTTATACCAAATAAATTAACAACGACGGAGGTGATCCTCCTTGGAACACAAAATGGGTCTGAACACTGTTGCAGAGACAATGAAAAAAACATGCCAAATTTAAACGCAAAATCTCCAAGATTGGCGATCTTTTACAGAAGCTCGAAATTTAGCGCGGACTTCAATGCGAGATGCTTATAAGTTTTCCAGAAACCTGGGGGAAAATCCAAAGAGATTGTGGTCATATGTGACGTATGCTGGCGGAAAGACACAATCAATGCCTTCTCTGCACGATAGCAATGGAGATACTATCGAAGACAATGCTGCTAAAGCAGAGTTACTAAACACAGCCTTCCGAAATGCCTTCACAAAAGAAGACGAAATAAATATTCCAGAATTTGAATCAAGAACAGCTGTCAACGTGAGTAACGTAGAAGTAGATATCCTTGGAGGAGTAACTTAAATTACTTAATTAAAACAAGTCTTCTGGTCCAGAATGTACACCAATTAGGTTCCCTTCGGATTATGCTGATTTAAAAGCTCCATACCTAACAATCACATACAACAATTCACTCGACGAAAGATCCATACACAAAGCCTGGAAAGTTGCACAGGTGATACCAATATTCAAGAAAGGTAGTAGAAGTAATCCACTACATTACAGGCCCATATTATTAACGTCGACATGCAGCAGGATTTTTGAACATATATTGTGTTAGAACAGTATGAAATACCTCCAAGGAAACGGCCTGCTTACACACTCAACATCATTCTTGTGAAACACAACTGGATCTTCACTTGCACTAACTGCTGAGTGCTATTCACAAGGGATTTCAAATTGATTCCGTATTTCTGGAACGCTTTTTACACTGCACCACACAACCGGCTTGTACTGAGATTGCGTGCTTATGGAATGTCATCTCAGTTATGTGACTGCATTCGTGATTTCCTGCCAGAGAGTTCACAGTTTGTAGTAACTGACAAAAGTCATCGAGATAGAAGTGACTTCTGGCGCTCCCCAAGATAGTGTTATAGGCCCTTTGGTGTTCCTTACCGATGTAAATGATTTGGGTACAATCTGTGCAGCCGTGTTAGGTTGTTTGCAGATGATGCTGTCGTTTATCAACTAGTAAAGTCATCAGAAGATCAAAACAAATTGCAAAACTATTTAGAAAAGATATCTGAATGGTGCGAAAATTGGCAATCGACCCTAACAACGAAAAATGTTAGGTCATCCGCATGAGTGTTAAAAGGGATCTGTTAAACTTTAGTTACATGAAAAATCAGTCAAATTTACAGGCCGTAAATTGAATTAAATACCTAGGAATTACAGTTACCTGTAACTTAAATTGGAAGGAACACACAGAAAATGTAGTGGCGAAAACTGCGTTTTATTGGCAGGACACTTAGAAAATGTAACCCATCTACTAACGAGAGTGCCTACACTATAGTTGTCCGTCCTCTTTTAGAATACTGCTGCACAGTGTCGGGTCCTTACCAGATAGGACTGATGGAGTACATCGAAAAAAGAAGGGTAATACGTTTTGTATTATCGCGAAATAAGCGAGACAGTGTCACTGAAATTATATAGGATTTGGAATGGACATCATTAAAACAAAGGGGTTTTTTGCTGTGGAGGACTCTTTTTCACGAAATTCCAATCACTAACCTTCTCCTCCGAATGTGAAAATATTTTGTTGATGCTGAACTTCATAGGGAGAAACGATCACCATGATAAAATAAAGGGAATCAGACCACATACGGAAAGATATAGGTGTTTGTTCTTTCCACACACTATACGAGATTGGAATAAAAGAGAATTGTTAAGGTGGTTCAATGAACCATCTGCTACGCACTTAAATGTGATTTTCAGAGTATCCATGTAGATGTACAACCCTTAGGATAGTGTTTTTTATTCTGTAAACCGAATTTAGTGGATTTCTTTCATACTCGTGGATGATTTCAGACTTTTCATTATTTAGTGTCTATTGCTACTTTTTTCACCACACAGATATCTTGGCTAAGTCGTTTTCTAATTTTTTTAAATCTCTGATGACTTTATAAGACGGTAAATCATAGCATCATCTGCAAACAGTGTAAGATGGCTTCTCAGATTGTCTCCTAAACCGTTTATTAGATCAGACAGAGAGGAGCGCCTGTAACACTTCCTTGCAAACGCCAGATATCACGTTTACCACTTCTGTTTTACTCCATGATTTTCCGTCGATTATTACATACAGTGATCTTTCTGACAGGAAACCACAAAACCAGTTGCACGACTACGACTCCATAGGCATACAATTTAATTCAGGTTACATGTGAGGAACTTCATGTTTATTGCAATCACATACATTTTCATTTGGAGATCACACTAAAACGTTTCCAGATACACATTCAACGCTATACTGCTACAAGAAAGTAACATAAACATCTGAGTGAATAATTCGGTCGCTCTGTGAGTGAAACAGCACTGTCACAAAATACAACAGCGTAGCATGTGGGAGAGAGATTTGTAACTCACAGCTATCTGCTCGGAAAGAGAATGAATCTTATTGGCTACTAGCAGTAGGGGATGCACAGAATGGCTGAAAATAGGGCCGCCTTCCTACATGACGTGAGCTATAGTTGAAAATTCACCATTTGAAAATTCACCATTATCAACCCCAGTGGCCATTTATCATTATCACCCATCCACACAAATTATAAGACGGTGGATTTCGTTCTCTCTTACCCACAGTACCTCTCGAGATGACACATATGTGCATCTCTGTGCCCACTCATTACCCTCTATTACACCCACTATGGTACATTCCGCCCCACTTTCATATTCACAGCCATTGGTTTTACTGTACCCTCCTTTTGGCAGGTATGGAATTCCAATGTAAGTTCAGTGGGTGCTTGTTACCACTCTCACCAAACTGCTGCTAGTTCAGTCCACCTCATATTATGCGGCTGGCGGTACTGCCTTTGCACAAGCCCCATCTGCCTACAGTTAAAACATCTTGTATTTGTTGTACACATCTCAACAACCTCTTGCGCCTATCATAGCTGCAGTCTACTCCAAGATTCCTAGGCAGTCCAGTTTGTACCATCCCAGACATTTCTGGTGCAGAACTCTCACAAAACCATGAGTTGCCCTTTGCTCAGCTTCCTTGTTTGCCTTCTCACTTCTAGCCAACTTATGTGTACACATTAAGCTTTCCAGTTCTATCCAAACAATTTCCTATGGCTTCATTATGCGTCCTGGAAATATCACTCCATTGTTTGCAGAGAAATGGTACACTATTTTGCTTCCTATACCTCTGTACCAATCCCTGCCTGAGTTACTCGAAAGTTTCTATCATGTCCAGTGCTTCTGGGCATCACAGAAATGATTCTGCTTCGCCTGACAGGTGCACTCTTGTTATTAACAACAACTGCTTGTGCTATCAGCTGAATACATGGTTTCCTCAACAAATGGCAACACACCCCCAAGACAACCTACTGGAAAAGGAAGTAACAAGGATCACAACAGCTGTAGTGACTCCTAAACTCTGTGATTTCAACAACCCGCACTCTTCATCCCCCTCTGCTAGCTTATAACTCATGAATGTTTTCTCTGTCCTTAATTGCACCAGCTGATTAACTAACGATTGTATAGATTCCTCACCAGTGAATGTTTTGTTTCCGATTTCGCCATTGCATCATCCTTGGGCACTTTTATTGACACAGTCCGCACCAACAGTAACACAGATAGAATACTCCTCAGCTACCCAGATTACTACACTCATTTCTTCCGTCTAGAGCCTGCAAGATGAGTGATTGGTATCGACAGTGCAGTCAGGCAGATGGTGATGTTGCCAAACGTGGCTTATGGCACTCCATATCCAGTCACTACTATTCATGTTCTCTTGCAGCTGAACAAAAGCGTTGACAATGTGTTGGTCATATTTATACATAATGATTTATTTACAGTTGCTATCTGCCACATATGAGCTCGAAAAATTGTAGAGAGCTAATTAGTATCCAGTATACTAAACTATCAAAGTTGCTTGTAGTAGCTTCACAATACAAATGAAAACTAGTTTCACAAATCATCGAACATTCCCATCTTTTGTTTCCATTGTTAAATATTAGCCTTATTAATTAGTTCTACTGTGAGTGACAGAACAATTTTTCATTATGTTAACAGTTAACAAAGAGCCTTGCCACAGTGGTAACACCCATTCCTGTCAGATCAACGAAGTTGAGCACTGTCATGTCAGACTTGGTTAGCACTCCAAGTCCAACAAGTATCGTTGGCAAGTGGGGTGCACTCAGCCCTTGTGAGGCCAACTGAGGAGCTATTTGAATGAGTAGTAGTGGCTGTGGTCATGAAAGCTGACAAAAGCTGGATATTAACTGTTATAATCCGAAGAAAGAACTCACAATATGATGACAGATAGATGCCATGCCCCCTCACTACATTCTTGAGAGTGTTGTACTTACTCTAAGGGGAAAATATCATTCATATGACTGTCAGAATCTGATTTAGTCTTCTTCAGCACTGCCTGAACCATCACTGCTCTCTTCAAGATGTGTAAGTATATTTTCGGTTCATTGTTCCACACTTTCAGTTTTGGGTTCCACTCTGATGACAGTGATGTTCACAATTTTCGTCGATCTTTCCCTTGTCACTTGACTGACAGTTGCTACAAGGAGATTTTCCAACTCAAAGATGTTGAATTTTTTATTGTTGGCGACAACATAATTTCTCATTTGCACCCATATCCCGTGAAAGGTATTGAATGAGAATACTGAAGAGGAAGCTGAAGAACTTCATACGCCATCCCATTTAACAATCTCATCAGTTATGTATGTTGGAAATTGTGGTTTCCTTTGTGTCACAATTTCGAGCACTTCATCCTTCCTTTAATCCCCTCTGAAATCCAATATTCGACGTATCAGGCACTGTATAATAGTGTTTTTTGCTGTCAAAGTTGGTGTCTTACCATAAGCCATGGAATGATATGGGCATTACCCATAACAATCAATGTGGACTTCTAAGATTTGTTATAAGCAATTTCTTCGATTAGTTTTGAAAAATTACACCGTTAATATCGTCATTGTAATCATATGTCTTTTTTTGAACGAAACATTAATAGGTAGTCTAGCACAAAATTTTCCAATGTACTTGCATGTAAAATAATAATTTCCCATCGTTTTTGAACAGTAACTCACATAGGCCTTCAGGCAATCCATCACACCAGCCTCCATGTAATGAGTGGCTGGCATTAATCCAAGTTTCATCTATCCCACTATATTTTCGTATAACACACCCATTATCCCCTGCAGAAATATGCACTACCAAGCAACAATCTATGTCCTTTCCATTAATATTTTGTGTCCATAAGAGACAGAATGATTGAATCCTGTATTTTTCAGCACTGTAGACATTGAAAATTTGCTTGCTTTACAAAGATAGTTTTTCTGAAGTGACATGATTAATTTAGATAGAGTGGGATATTCTGTTCTCTTATAATTGACGAAATCACCTTTCTCAATATTGTCCAAAGCTTCCATTTGTTTCTTTCTTGGGTGCTTCTTTTGTGGTGTGTGCCCTTATGCCACTCTCATCACAATCTATACTGTACAGTTCTCTATCATTACAACAGTGTTCTTGTTTATTTTCAATGCTGTTGTAGTCCTCTTAACAACCTGACCAACAGGAAATAGGGACTCACCTTTTTCCTGTCCTTTTCTTAAGTATTCCTCACTGAACACAGAAATCCACAAGCCCGGTTGTACAGAACTCTTCCTCTGTTTCCATTTGCATGTTGGGCTGTCGCTACTCCCTGAACTTGATGTTGCTTAAAACGAAACAGAAGCAAACACACACTAAAAACAACGAAACGAAATGAACTGTGAAGTAAACTATTTACAGAAATGACGAAACAACAGCACCAGTTGTACATAAGGCACTCACTGGTACCTTTCAAACAAGTGCAAATAATGGTTGCAGAGTGGCAATGGACTCATGCTACTTGCTCCAGTGAAGTTCATCATCTGATGACTACCTATGCTTGCAAGGCAATAGAATGACGCTGCGGAGCTGCTGGCAGTATTACAAACTCATCTTCCCATCTATAATTATGAGCCACCTGGACTCCCTACACTGCCTAGCTGTATGTCCAGATTGGCGACACCTGAAACAAACAGCTGCCACAGATCCAGTATAAAGGGCTAAATACCCAAGTAAATTGCACTGCATGAAACACACCATCTCTAAGCATTGATCTATAAATAACTCTTAAGCTAAGGGATATCTACCAGTTTTTCCAGCCTCGCAAAAGAAACTCTACAGTTATCATGACCCTTAACTCTTGCCCCTTGATTATCACCAGAACACAACGAACAGTCTCACTCAATATGATGAAGATATCACAGGCTGTCGTTTGAATGTCATGCTGCAGTGGATGGTACACCCTCCACTATTCACTGATGGTGATGACAGCTGTCCTGGCACTGCTCTGTAGAGTGCATGCATGTCCAAAGGAACTTCCCTTCATAATTCAGAATATCACAAGCACTACAATATTGTATTTATAGGCAGACTTTCAAGTAAAATATATCCTATTTATGAGAATATACATAATGGCAGTTCAAGCACAGGATTTAGATGCATGGTTGATGAAATGTGGTAGTTCATGTCTGGATATGAATTGTGCTCTAATAGCCGAATGGTAACTGCTTATGATAAATTCAGTTTCAAGTCGTGGTCTGGCACAAATTTTCATTGTCATCATTCCATTATACAGATGGTGGTAGTCCATATTTGCAGTTCTGAAGTGCAATTTGCAGCACTCTGTACACAGACATGCCCCAGTCTGGTGAAGGCTTGCATGTGGCTCTTTGTACCCTGAGATGCTGGTGTCAAGCTGAGTGATGGACAGCCTACAATGGGCTGTGGTCTTGGTATCTGTGGCACACTCCATGTTTTGCTGCAGCTGAATTATGCAGTTGTGAACACCTGAACTCAGGTGAGGTTTACATCCACCACAGGATTAAGGGAAGATTATCGTGCACTGGATGCAACCCACTGCACTCTGGCACACGTCAGACAGCAGGTCAGCAGGACTGTGGCATCAAGACATGCAAGGAGACGCAGTGCAGGCCTGATACAGTCTCAAATCACTGGCTGTAGCTATCAGTGACCAGTTGTCTCATCGTCTAGCATCATGGTGGTGTTGCTGGACTCTGAAGCATTCCATGTCAAAGCCCTATTAATATCTCTCCGCAGCACATTTGCTGCACTAAAACACCACACACAGTCATACAGCAGGCAACAAGAGTCTTGCCCTGGTGTGATGACATTGGTCGATCCGCTACAGTTCTTACTGCTGCGCAGTGAAGTTTTCTGCTGAATATGGTTAGCCTGTCTTGCAATCCTTCTGTGTTAATGTTAGTCTGACCCATGTGTCACCACATCGTTTTTACTGACCAGCAGCTACTACTACAATACTCGATGGTGACTTCTTCATTGTTGTTATACTAAAAATAGATAGTGATACAATATATGCAAATGCATATGTATTACATAATATACTTCTAACATGTGGGTAATGTGCACTCAGCCATCGATTAAGCACTCAGTATCTCAAATTATTTTCGTGAAGCTACCAAATAAATTTCATTACATCCAAACAATGATGTTGAAAAGCTTTTGATGTGGTTCATAATGAATGCCAATATGAGATTTTTAGAAAAATACCTCAAATTATAACATATGATAGTTGCCAATAGAAGTGAAACTGTTCTACTTGGAAGCAAAATATGGCACACTAGAAATATACAAGGTGTTCTTTACTCAAATGTAATTCACAGGGGATATTAAGAATTTTGCAATAGAGAAATTAACATACGTAAAAATTATTTGTTGCATAAATGCTTTCTTGTATGGGGCTACTTTCCGTCAGATTTAACACATGACACATTTTGATAACTCTAGTTACAAATTTTCTTTTTCAATTAGTGGTATATATTTCCACACATGAGATTATACTTGCACATCTATTACAACTTCTTCCATACACTGTGATCCAAGACTTGCAGACAGTAAAATGTATTTTGTAACAACCAGTTGTATGATCCACCAACACAAATCAGAGATACATTGCCAAACGATTTACTAGTCTCACCAAAGGATTTACTCTCATAATTAAACTGTTTAATTTTCTCAGATATATACTCATATAGAAGCCTAGTAACATCTGTGAGAAATCTATCACTATAGCTACTAACCATATTTCTGTCTTTTGAGTCCAGCACACATTACTGAACATATAGTAAGATAGTTCATGGTGGCCAATAATATAAATTATGAGATTTTTCTCTTGAATGAATGAAAGTGTTTCTGTTGAGCTAATCGATTATCATCTCTATGACTGGATTCGTGTAGGTTGACTAATATGTGTAGCAGCATGAGTCTTGAGAGCACTAGACTGAGTATATGATTTCCCGCACACATCACATTTGTAGGGCCTCTCACCAGAGTGTATAAATGAATGTACCTTGAGGTTACCAGGCTGTGTAAAAGATTTCTCACAGACAACACATTTGTAGGGTCTCTAACCAGTATGTATTAGTGAATGCATCTTAAGATTATTTGAGCGAGTAAACGCTTTCCCGCAAACGTCACATTTGTGTAATATACGGCCACTATGTATTAATGTATGTGACTTCAGACTACCAGAATCCGCAAAGCATTTCCCACAAACGTTACATTTATGCGGTCTCTCGCCAGTATGTGTTAATGTGTGTCTCTTGAGATGCCGTGACAGAGTAAAAGATTTCCCACACGTGGAACATTTGTGTGTCCTCTCGCCAGTATGTATTATAGAGTGAGTTTTAAGAATACCAGACCGACTGAAGGATTCACCACATACGTCGCATTTGTGTGGTCTTTCTCCAGTGTGTATTAAGTTGTGTTTCTTGAGTGTACCAGACTCTGTGAATGATTTTCCGCAGACTAGACATTTGTGTGGTTTTTCGCCAGTATGTGTTAATACGTGCCTCCTAAGACGACTTGAGTCTGTATACGATTTCCCACACACGTCACATCTATGTGGTCTCTCGCCAGTATGCAGAAATGAGTGCAGCTTGAGATGATACGCCATAGTGAACGATTTTCCGCATACGGCACATTCGTGGGGTCTCTCACCAGTATGTAGAAATGCATGTCGTCTTAGATCGCCAGCCTGAGAGAAGGCTTTCCCACATACCTCACACTTGTGTCGCCTTTCGCTAGCACATACTTTTGAGTAACTCTTCAGACCACCAGAATGACTAAATGATTCCCCACAAACAACAGATCTGTCTGGTCTGAGACTATCAACAATAATAAAGGATGTGTTAGAATTATCACACTCGAGAGCCCTCTTGCCAGAACACATTACTTTGCAGGCGTGGAAACTAGCACATTCATTAGAAAGTATAGTACACTGATTATATTCTCCTTGACTAATTTCTCTCTGCACCATTGAATGCTCGCTAAGGCTCTCATGGGTGAGAAATACATCACCACACCTCATACAGATATGTGCAGGTGGCTGAACACCATCAATGTGAATGAACACATGCATTATGAGATTGTATTTTGATGAAAAAGTTTCGCTGCATGAACTGCATGTGAAGTCTTGAATTTCTTTTTCCTTTAAGCAGTTACTACTTCTATTGGATAATGCACTGTTCTGCAAATTTGATGATTTCTCTGCAGCAAAGTCCAGCTTATCACCAGTCACTCCCTGCAGATGTATTTCTTCAAATGCAATGCTACCAGTCTCACTAGTCGTTTTAATCATCCTGAAACATGATGAGAAGGGTAGTAAATATAAAATTTGCTAGACTCAGAGAAATATAATTCCATCACCCAACAAATTCTTAATTACAATGGGAAAATCTTTCAAAAATATGTATACAAATATTCACATTCTCTTATTGTTTATAGGCTCAGTATATTTCGTTTGTAGCCAGATCCTCCACAGTTATTTCAAAGCCTGTGCTGTTTAGAACTGCATTGCATTTTGGCTCGATATACAAAAGCTGCTTTATGAAAATCTCAATGAAAGTAAGGCATGTAGTCAAGCTAACTGTAGTATGTGTTATAACATTCTGTACATGAATTGCGTTTCTATGTTGTGTAGGAATTAGTGGCAGCGAGTCCATGCTATACAGTCATGTATTTAGTGTTTTATGTTCAAATTAGCAGCAATATGCCCATGGGTAGAGTATGTACTAATTCAAAGTATAATTGTTCTACTATTCAGTACTAGTCTTATGATGTTCTTTGAGTGTTACTCATAAATATTCCACTGCACTCAATTACTGTGCTACAGCCTAACATGTATGGTTTGTGTCATTAAATGATGGTATGTTGCTCCATTGATACTTTGGTCACATCTTAGTTTTGTTGCTCATGGTAACTGAGAAATAGTGAGTTGTGGTAATTTTGTAAAAATTATTTGAGACATTAAAATTGGGATGTTTAACCATGTGCTGCTGAATGCAATTCAATATATCAGTACAAAACAATGACATTGCAAGGGAATAGATGAGGGGAATAGCCTTCAAGCCTTCCCAGGTGCACTTACATGATTTCAAGGTATCTGGAGATAATGCCTCGGAAGTTGGACAGCACAGATCAGCTCAAAACAAGAAAGACTGGAGGAACCCATAATCAAAGCTTTGAATGAACTGTAGCAGAATTTAAGAAGCAAGTCCAAATTCGAGGAAAGTGGAAATGAAGCATAACCAAGCAGTACTCACACAGATTCATGTGTGCCCTATTTTTTGGGACATATTTATAAAATCCCTTCCTAAATACTGGAAACTTGTGAACAGCTAACAAGCATTATGGTATACACAGACAATGGGCTGGTTTTTGTCAGAGCAGTTTCCAGAGCACAGATAGGAAACAATATGGTGCAGTGCCAGTGCTTTTGCGACAAGCTGCATGTGGGAGTCAATCGAAAACTTGCATACACCTGAAAGGAAAACTGTATAACACATACACGATGACTATTACACTAAACCACATGTAATAAAAAACCAGGAATAATGTGCAAGGTTGCCAGTATTGCCACAGTTTAGTAAATAACACAATCTGACACAGTGAGACAGTAACATGTTGATATCCTGACGACTTTAGTCTCACTTGGAGCCAGTGTCTGGGCACATGAACTCAGACAAAGAGAGCCAGTAACAATCTTAGGAAGAATACAGAGGGGAATACCCCTCTGACTCAGAGGTGCATACAGAAAAACGCCAATGGAGTCTCTACTGCTAATTCTATGAATATGCCTCATAGATCTGCAGATTCTAAGGAGGACCCATTTACTGGCTGCAAAGAGGAAACACTGAAAACATGGAGTGAATAACTAAAGATATTCGAGCCAGTAAATGTGCAGTACAGATATGTGTAAACAAGGATTATCAGTTACACTGAAGGGCCAAAGAAACTGGTACACCTGCCTAATATCATGTAAACGCTCCCTCAAGCTAGCAGAAGTGGTGCAATACGATGTGGCATGGACTTGACTAACATCCGAAGTAGCGCTGGAGGGAACTAACATCATGAATTCTGCATGACTGTCTACAAAACCACACGAGTATGAGGCGATGGAGATCTCTTCTGTACAACACATTGCAAGGCATCCCAGGTATGCTCAGTAATGTTCATGTCTGGGGAGTTTGGTGGCCAGTGGAAGTGTTTAAACTCAGAAGAGTGTTCTAGGATCCACTCTGTAGATATTCTGGATGTTTGGTGTGTTGCATTGTCCTGTTGCAATTGCCCACATCTGCCCCAATGCACAATGGACATGAACGGATTCAGGTGATCAGACATAATGCTTCCGTATGTGTCACCTGTAATAGTCGCAGCTAGACATATCAGGGGATCCATATCACTCCAACTGCACACACCCCACACTATTACAGAACCTCCACCAGCTTGAACATTCCCCTGCTGACACGCAGGGTCCATTGGTTCATGAGGCTGTCTCCATATCTGTAAATGTCCATTCGCTTGATACAATTTGAAACGAGATTCGTCTCACTAGGCAACATCCAGTCATCAACAGTCCAATGTCAGTATTGACAGGCCCAGGCGAGGCGAGGCGAAAAACTTTTGTATCATGTAATCATCGAGGGTACACCATTGGGCCTTTGGTTACGAAAGCCCATATTGACGTTACGTTGATTGATTTACATGCTGACACTTGTTGGTGGCCCAGCATTGAAATCTGCAACAGTTTGAAGAAGGGTTGCACTTCTGTCATGCTGAATGATTCTCTTCAGTCGATGTTGGTCCCGTTCTTGCAGGATATTTCAATGGCTGCAGTGATGTCAAAGATTTGATGTATTACTGGATTCCTGATATCCACAGTACATTTCTGAAATGGTAACATGGGAAAATCCCCACTTCATTGCCACCTCAGATATGCTGTGCCCCATTGCTCATGCACTGACTATAACACCACTTTCAAACTCAGTTAAATCTTTATACCCTGCCACTGTAGCAGCAGTCAGCAATCTATCAACTCCACTAGACCCTTGTTGTCTTATACAGGCATTGCTGACTGTAGTGTCATATTCTGACTGTTTACATATCTCTGTATTTGAATAAGCATGTGTATACCAGTTTCTTTGGTGTATCAGTGTATATGGACAAATGAGAGTGTTGGTTATAGGTTTTGTTGATTTCTGCCAAATATTAAAGAGTGACATAGACTGAATCACTTAATTCCTTTAAATGGTTCTGTCCGTTTTCCCACAGCCCTTTATCTATACAGATTCAAGTGCAAGGAAATTTAAAACTGTGTTTCGTTAGACTGTAGCAGTGTTTCATCATTCTTCCTTGTGGGAGCTGAGATCACTACTCTCAATGACACAGATTTGAATAAAATTCCGCAACCCAGGGATGAATATGACATTTACCAGTATTTTTACAGAATTCACTCTTAAAAAGAACTGCATGTATATATCACTCAATTGGTCACAACCCAACAATCCAAGAACAACAACATGCAACAGCACAGGGAGTTCGAATGCTTGCCACAGCAAGGACTAAACAAATCTTGTGAGAGCAGCTATAATACAGCTCTCTCATATCAGGGTTGCCACAAGTTTCCCCAAGTGAAATTCCCTTATATATCCCTGACGTCCAGACAAGTTTTAGTATTTTTCCCTGGCAAATTTTGAGATCTCAAGGGTAAGTAAAGACATAAGTTGACAAAAATGTAAGGATTTCTATATTTTTAAATGTGTGAGCAACAATCTTAAGGACTAACAAGGACATCTTTTGTAAAGGACTGTTTTTAGATGGAGATGTAACGCCAAATGGTATACATGTACGATTAAGACCACTGATGTTATTTTATTTCAATAAAACGAAACACATTTGGTGACAGACATATGCATTTCGTTGGAACTGTAATACAGATTTGAAATGCCTTCACTGATTTCAAAAATAACCTCAGAAAAAAGTAATCCCCTTGAAAGAAGTGTATAAGGCCAGGATGAGTTGTGTAAAACGCCACTATAGGTGACTGTCAATAAAATGTCGGTTCTACTATGTTCATTATTGTCAGTTATTACCCATTGTGTTCTGTCTATTATTTTACAGGTATTGTGTGGTTTTTCTTTCAAGAAACACACAAGTACATAGCATACAAACTGCCAGCGACAAACAAATTTTTTTCTTCCTATCGTCCACACTTTCTAATATATAAACTGCTTTTGAAGTGCCAAAACGTACTAGAATAGTACAATGTACATGTGGTGAGACAGTCACAATTCCTGAAATCCATGATTTCCTGCTGAGGAACACTGGAGTCCTGGGTCCAAGGATAAACCACAAAAATCCGCAGCATTATGCCACACACAAACAGATCTAGCCTGCGGGCAGATCAGTGAGACCGTATTTGACAGACAGTGGTTGGTAGATGAGAGATGCAGAAATGACGGGCTTCAGATTGGCAGGGCCAATCCATTAGACATACCCACAGAAATGGCTAACGTTTTGGCCCATCATGGAACTCCACACAAGTGCCCAGATATTCACATTTCACAGACACCACGTTGATGAAATGAGACTGTGGTATTCAGCAACAGATAACTTGTTCAAATACTCTGAGAATCAATATTAATGAGAATAGGTAGCAATTCACTGTGAAGATGATTGCAGAGCCTTAAACAGGCACATAGAAAAGATGATCACACTCTCACAACTAAATTTATGGCCATAGCCTTAGTTGGCAAGTAGGAGCACACACACATTCACACAATCACTCAGACACAACTCATGCACACATGACCTCTGTCCATGACTTGCATCAACAGTCTCTGAGAATCAATATTAATGAAAATAGGTAGCAACTCACTGTGAAGATGATTGCAGAGGCTTAAACAGGCACATAGAAAAGATGATCACACTCTCACAACTAAATTTATGGCCATAGCCTTTGTCGGCAAGTAAGAGCACACACACATTCACACAATCACTCAGACACAACTCATGCACACATGACCTCTGTCCATGACTGTTGCATCAACAGTCTCTGAGAATCATATCCAAACAAACGACTTCTCACATCCCCCTGCCTCTCTTCAACAGCTGCTAAGCTAGTGGCACGAAGTGGTGGCAGCACTGACTGCAAGCTGAGGGGAGTGGTCTAAAGAGAATAAGCACAAAGAATGAGGGAGTAGGGAAGCAGCGCACATACTCAGCTGCACCCAGCCTGTGATGATGCATGACATCTCAGTAAACAAAAGATTTCGTCTACTGACACAAAAATTAGATTTTCACAGTATATTTTCAAATTTTCCTCATACTTCCCTGACACATTTGAAATTCCCTGATTTCTAGAACTTGTGGCAATCCTGTGTACGTAGATCATTAAGAGAAAAGCAAAAGATGGTCTTTCTGCCCCTCTCAGCTACCAACCACTGACAATTGTGGTGGTCTGTTAAGGGATAATTTTGAAAGTTCTGCATCAATGCCTAAGACACAGAGACATGGCCCCAAGTGGAGATAATTTGCGCTGAGTGTGGGTGGAGTTTCTTTGTTCTGTACCAGATGTATGTATTGTCATCTGATTGCCTGACAGTGCAATACAACTGTACAACACAAATTAACTCCAGTGGCTAGAAACTGCATGTCATCAGGTCAGTGGCTGAAACTGAGAAGTATATTAACAACTGCATATCTTTTCACAACCCTCATGTACACAACATCTAGTCAACCACAGACATTTGATACAACAACACTAGAAAATAAATGGTTAATAATTAATTATCAGTTAACATATGACACATGTAGAGTTGGAGTGGTGCACAGCCAACATTGACACATTCAGTGTAATTGGATGTCTGTATTCAAAATGACACCCTCTTTCCAGAGGTGAAGTTACATAGTCTGCATTCAAAATGACACCCTCTTTTCAGAGGTGAAGTTAAATAGGCTTTAAGTTCTTTTTTACTTTCAGGGTGCAGCACTTCCTTACAGTTGTACAAATTCTCTTTTTTTCAGTTCCATAGTGAAACTAGTCTATGCTATTGTGAGAGAGTGATTTAAGCAGTAAAGATATTGGCACTGGCCGTTTTAAGAGATAGAACATGAACCATACAGTGACAATAAATCATCTGGTGTAAACAGAAAAAGGTAAAATGCGAAATTCACATATCTGAGTAGATTTAAAATAAATGCTTATAGCTCCATCATAAGTTGCATTGAAAAGTATCTTCCTTATATCTTGATGGTTATTTGTTTCGGACACCTCAGCCCATTTTCAAACCATCCATAAATGTAATAAATACCTGTGATAGCCTATGTACGAGACGCATCCAGAAAGTAAGTTTCCCGATATTGTTTCCTTTAGAATAGATGTATTAGCCTCGCAAATGCTCATGAGCAACAGATCTATGACGTGACAAGCAAATGCTGTCTGTACATGTCCCACCTGGTGCCAGTGCAGCGCCAGCAGTGCCCAGAAATTGCGTCTTTTATTCGTTCTCCCACCGCCTGTGAGGTTCAGTCAGTGACAAGATTCCTTAATGCACAAAACATAGCACCGATCGAAATTCATCGTCAGGTCTATGGGCAGAACGTCATGAGCAAACATATGGAGCCTTGATGGTGTTGGCTTTATCCCAAAGATCGTCAAAGTGTCCAAGAGGAAAAGCAGAGTGGGGTAATGTCCCTCATCAATTATTACCTGGTTGAGCTAATTCAGCAGGGCATCCTGCAGAATCGTCGCTTCACTATTATGGAGCTCAGCAACCATTTTCGCTGACATTGCGATCCTTGTTAGATAAAATTGTCAGTAAGCACCTGCTGTTCAAGAAATTGTGACCCAGACAGGTGCCAAAGAAATGACATTCGAGCACAAAACGAAATGTTCTGGAGCAGCACTGACATTTCTGCAGTGGTATTATGATGGTGGTGACGAGTTTCTCGACAGGATCGTCATGGGCGATGAGTCATGGATTTCTCACTTGACCCCAAAACCAAGCAGCAGTCAATGCATTGGCAAGACAATGGATCTCTGGTCAAGATGTATCTGTGCAGAAAGAGATGTGCACTGTGTTACGGACCAGGAAGGTCATTCTGCTCATTGACTTCCTGCCCAGAGGTGAAACAGGGAATGCTGACTATTGCTGTGAGACAATGTGGAAATTGTGACATGCCATTCAGAACAAGACGCATGGAATGCTTACTGCAGGTGTTTTGCTGATCCATGACAATACTCGTTCCCATATGGCTTGATGCACAGCAACTGTTTTGCAGAAGTTTGGTTGGGAGCTGTTTGATCATCTAGCATACATTCCTGGTCTTGCTCCCTGCGATTTCCATCTTTTCTTGCACCTCAAGAAATTCCTGTCTTCTGGCCAGCATTTTGACAATGATGAAGAGCTGAAAATGACTGTCACATGCTGGTTCCATTCACAGGCGGCAAATTTCTACAACACAAGAATACAAAGTTGGTCCCACTACGTGAAAACTGTCTCAATTCTTTTGGTGACTAAATCGAAAAATAGCTAATATTTCTGTACCTGTTGCCAATAGATTTTTCCATGTAACTATGTTGTCCTTGGTTTAAAAGAAAAGGGAAACTTACTTTCTGGTCGGGTCTCGCACAACAGTAAATACACCACACATTTACTGTCGTTGAGCCAGCCATAGTGCCACTTTGATCATCACTGCAAGGGGCATTTTTGTACATAGGCTATTACCTGTAGTTGTTAAAGTTACAGATGATTTGAAAATGGACACACTTGTCCAAAACTAGTCACCGGCAAGAAACAGAACAGATACTTCTCAATGCAACTTATGACGAAGCTACTACCATTTGTTCCAATTATAAGACATCTTGTGGACTAGTTTTCACCTGCAGCATTATGCAAGTTCTTAACTGAGTACATATGTTATTTACGCAAGGTGAGTCAAGTATGACTTCCCAATATTGGAACGATATAGAAATTAACCGAGATAACACAGAGTCTGTAGATGTGCCACTTAGTAGCAAACAACCTCGAGTCTGATTCACATAGTCCATCAGTACCCTACTGCGCCCCCAGGTGCGTCAGCGTAGTGCATAGTTGTGTCGACTACTTTCGCTGGTGTGGAGTGTGCTCACTGTGGGTTTTGGTTTCATGTAAGTAACTCTGCAACAACTTGCCGGCGTAAATTTCACACCAAATACGCCAAAGAGCCTCCAAGTAGGCCTAAAATTTACTCTTGCCACAAAACTATGTTGAAACAGGTTGTTTATTGTGGTATGATAAATAATGTTGATGATTATGTCGAACAGTTTAGGGAGAGCTTTGCTTCCAGTCCACAAAAATGAATGCGACATGCATCTTGTGAGACTGTCATTCCACAAAAGACTGTTTGGCGAGTACTGCCTACACACACTTGAAACCATACAGATTCACAATGGCACAGCACATTAGTGATATAGATAAGGTTGCTCGTCAGGAATTCTGTGTTGAAAATGCAATGGACAGAGGACGATAAGAAATGCCTGAATACAATAATCTTTAGCGCTTGGTCAACATTTCAGACCAGTGGTATTGTGCAAACGTACAACTGCAGAATATGGGGCAATGAAACTCCACATGCAACCCCAGAGCACATCCCTGATACCCCTATAGTTAATGTGTTTTGTGCCCTTACCGAACAGAAAGTGTATGGTGCATCACCTCAAAGAAGTTCGAGGTTTTCTCGATAATCGATTCACAGGTCGTTGGATTGGCTGTGAAGGGCCAATCCCACAGCCACTTCGCTTTCCAGACTTGAGACCACTGGATATCTTTCTCTGGGGTTTCATTAAGGACCTTGTGTATGTTCCCCTCCTACAAAGCAAATTAGCCAACCTGAAAAATCGAATCTACGCTGCCTCTGATAAGTTACTCGCAACTTACTGCAATGAATGTGGAAAGAAATTGATTGTTGGTGGGATGTTTGCTGCATCACAAATGGTAGTCACATCGAATCAAAATGACACTTGACACTTTTATGTGAAACCTGAAGTTGTTTGCTACAAAATGACATACCTACTAATTCTGTAATTTATCTCAGCACATTTCTATATCATTCCAAAGTCGTAAAGTCCTTTTTGACTCACTGTGTACAAGGTTCAGAAAATAGATTAAGAAACACAACTAAAGCTAGTCCAATTTTAAGTACTTGTTGGGTTTTACAATATATTTCGTTATGGAACTACACTTTAACTTTATTCTGATACTGTCATCTACAGTCCTAATATTGCTTTGATGCAGTTCTCCATGCTACTCTATCTTGTGCAAACTTCTTCATCTTCGACTAACTACTACCACCTACATTCATTTAAATGTGTTGACTGTATTCATCTCTTGGTCTCCCTCTACTATTTTTAACCCAGACACTTGCCTCCAATATTAAATTGATGATACCTTGCTGTCTCATAATGTGTGCTACCAACTGATCCTCTCTTTTACTCCCATTGTGTCATAAATTCCTTTTCTGCCTAATTCTATTCAGCACTAACTCATTACTTAGGTGATCTATTCATCTAATCTTCAACATTCTACTGTTGCATATCATGGCAACACACCAAACAAATACCTTCAAAAGGACTTCCTAACAGTTAAATCTATATTCGATGTTAACACATTTCTCTTCTTCAGAAATATTTTGCTTCCTATTGCCAGTTTACATTCTATATCCTCTCTACTTCGGCCATCGTCAGTTATTAGTTATTTTGCTGCTCAAATAGCAAAATTCATCTAATACTTTAAGTGTCTTGTTTTCTAGTCTAAATCCCTCAGCATCACCTTATTAATTTCGTCTACATTCCGTTATCCTTGTTTTCTTTCGTTAATGTTCATCTTATGCCTCCCTTCAAGGAACTGTCCATTCCGTTCAGATGTTGTCCCAAGCCTTCTGCTGGCTCTAACAGTTACAATGTCATCATCAAACATCAAAGTTTTAAATTCTTCTCTCTAAACCACACTCTTCCAAACTGTGCCCCTGGGGTGTTAGCGCCCGCGATCGCCAGAGACGAGCACCCCAGGTGGATTCGTATGTTGTTGCAGCGGCCAAGCCGTGTCACTTAGCTGATCATGTGGTTCACCCGCTGTGCCTCGCCATGCCACTGCACGCGCTCTTCGTACGGAAGACAGTCCACTGTGCCAGCAGCTGTCAAAAGCATTGATACAACACAAAACCATTAGTCAACGACGTAAGGCTACAGTGGATCTAGATGGATGATCAACAGCACCAGACAAAAAAAGAGCAGCGCGTCCGCACTATTTAAACCAAAATGGGTAAAAATTTCTTTTGTACTGCTGTCGAAAATCATGCCAAATGTTTAATATGTAATTGGAACCTTACGTATTTAAAAAAAGAGTACTAAATTGAACGGCACTTTCATACCTGTCACAAAGATCTGTTCGAAAACTTGTAGCAAGAGGCTGGTTCAAATGGCTCTGAGCACTATGGGACTCAACTGCTGTGGTCATAAGTCCCCTAGAACTTAGAACTACTTAAACCTAACTAACCTAAGGACAGCACACAACACCCAGCCATCACGAGGCAGAGAAAATCCCTGACCCCGCCGGGAATCGAACCCGGGAACCCTGGCGTGGGAAGCGAGAACGCTACCGCACGACCACGAGATGCGGGCTGTAGCAAGAGGAATGTCAGTCAAAAGCTTGATGAACTGAAAGAAAATTTCAAGCAGCACTACAGTGAAGCACGCGTTTCCTATCGTATGGATTTATTATTTATGAAGATGATAAGTAAAACTATATTTTATAATCTGATATGTCAGTTAGCAACGTGCCAGTTATCAACTGTCAGATTGTCAGCAACACGGAACATTTCTTTTCGCTTAATTTTTATATTTGGGTTGCATTAAATCGCGTCGCACAGACATAAGAAAAAGTTTCACGCGCGTTATTTTTTGCCACTTTCTGAAATGCCGTCACGAACACTCTCTTGGACATCAAAGTGTCATTAATAGTCATTCTTTGTTTTAGTGTATTTGTTCCGATGCATGCGAAAACATATGTTGTTGTTTGGTCTATGTTTTCAATTAATTAAAACGCAAATATTCCAATAGATAAAAAATTATTTTGCGACCAGATTTCGCTGTACTTGCTGGCGTCTATGACCGCTTTTCGGAGGAACTGGGGAAAACACACCTAAAACCAATCTTTTTTTTTTGTTAATCTTTTATGTAGATTTCAATGAATGAAACAATTAATTGTTAAAATGATAAAAATGTTTTAAAAACAGGATTGTACACAATTAATCGTAAGGTTTTTTTGCAATGGTAGGAGCAGGAAACAGGTGGACAAAGTTTGTGAGCAATTTACAAATGCTCGCTGAGAATTGCGAACATGGGGAAACCCTTTGCTGCTGCGAATCTCATCAAGGAATGCCTGGTCGACTCGGCGGCTTGTATTTGTCCAGAAGACCCATGGAAAACTTTGAAAAAATAGCTCTTTCGCCTCAGACTGTTGCTCGCCGAGTCGAAGATATGGCCTCAGATATGGAGCAGCAATTAATGGAACGAGCGGAAAACTTCGTTTCATTTCCTATCCCTCTTGACGAGTCAACAGACACTGCGGACATATCTCAGCTCGTCATATTCATTCAGGGTGTCGACGACAGTCTGCATTTCACCGAAGAATTTCTCGACCTTAAACCATTAAAAGACACAACCAAAGGTTTGGGTATTTTTCTAGCCATGGAAAACGTGTTCGAGTCAATGCGTTTAAATTGAGATCGCCTGACCAGTGTAACAATGAATGGAGTCCCTGCGGTACAAGGGATACGCACTGGATTCCTGAGTTATGTCAGGTCAAAAATGTCTGAAGTCGGCTGTTCCTTATTCGCGGCAGTCCATTGTCTGATACACCAGGAGGCACTGCGTGAGAAGACTGTCAATAAAAAAGAAGTTATGGACACAGTTGTTCGAACAGTTAATTATCTTCGCTCGCTTGGACTCACACATCGCCAATTTAAAGAATTTCTGGCCAATATCGAAGCAGAATATCCGGGCATCCTACCGCTCCTAAGAGGGAAGGTGCTTCATCGGTTTTCCGCCTTGAGGGACGAAATCAATACCTTTTTGGAAATAACAGGATGTCCAGAAGGGTTACTTGTGATCCTAATTGGGTGGCGAGTTAGGCTTTTTTAGTGATCTAACTGGTCATTTAAATACTTTGAACATTTCACTCCAAGGCGAAACTCACTCTGTTGTTGATTTAGTGCAGACGATTCAAGCATTTTAAAAAAAACTTATTTTGTGGGAAAAGCAGTTGCACGAAGAGAATTGTGGACACTTACCTACATTAGACAGCATTAAAGAAGATGTGGATTTTTTAGATTATGTTCAAGACATTTGCGAATTACAAGAAGAGTTTGAAAACAGATTTTTGGAGATAAGTGAGTTTCAACCAGCCTTAGATATATTTGTTCGCGAGTTCCTTTTAGCACTCATGTGGATGACCTCACACTTTTCGTTTCTTAGGGTCAACTACCACTTTTCGCACCATTCTGATATTTTTTCTAAATCGTTTTACAGCGTCATCTGCAAACAGCTGAAGACGGCTGCTCACATTGTCTCCAAAATCGTTTTATAGATAAGGAACAGCAAAGGGCCTATAACACTACCTTGGGAAACGCCTTAAATCACTTCTGTTTTACTCGATGATTTTCCGTCAATTGCTACGAACTGTGACCTTTCTGACATGATATCGCAAATCCAGTCACATAACTGAGACGATATTCCACAAGCACGCAATTTCACTACGAGCCGCTTGTGTGGTACAGCCTCAAAAGCCTTCCAGGAATCATGGAATACGGAACCGTACTGAAATCCCTTGTCAATAGCACTCAGCACTTCATGTGAATATAGAGCTAGTTGTATTTCACAGGAACGATGTTTCATAAATGCGTGTTGACTGTGTGTCAATAGACCGTTTCCTTCGAGGTAATTCATGAAGTTCGAACAAAATTTATGTTCTAAAATCCTGCTCCATACCGACGTCAACGATATGGGCCCGTAATTTAGTGGATTACTCCTATTACCTTTCTTCAACATTGGTGTGACCTGTGCAACTTTCCAGTCTTTGGGTACGGATCATTCGTCGAGCGGAGGATTGTATATGATTGTTAAGTATGGAGCTAATGCATCAGCATACTCAGAAAGGACCCTAACTGGTATACAGTCTGGACCAGACGACTTGCTTTTATTAAGCGATTTCAGTTGCTTCACTACTCCAAGGATATTTACTTCAACGTTACTCATGTTGGCACCTGTTCTCGAATCGAATTCTGGAATATTGTTCTTTCTTTTGTGAAGGCATTTTGGAAGGCTATATTCTTATTTGGTCTTACCTCATCAGCCATTTTTCACTTTCTGTCAACCTCATTTTTTAGACATTTCAATTCCCTCTCAACTGATTTCTTTGCTGCGTTTTTTTATATTTTCTCCTTTCATTAATTACTTTCAATAATTAAATTCAGCGTCTCCTCTGACATACAAGGATTTCTAGTAGGCCTTGTCTTTTTATCTATGTAATACTCTGTTCCATTCACTACTTCATCTCTCAAAGCTACCCATTTGTCTTCTGCTGTATTCCTTTCCTCTCATGCAATCAGCCCTTGCCTAAGCTCCCTCAGAACTCTCATGATACTCTGGTTCTTACAGCTTATACAGGTTTCAAATTCTTAATTTACTAGCTTTTTGCTATTTCTTCAGTTTTAGTCTACAGTTCATAACCAATAAATTACAGTCGCAGTCCACATCTGGCCTAAAGAACCATATTAAAGTTTTAAATCTGTTTCTGAAGTCTATGTATTACAATTATATGATCAATCTGAATCTGTGCGATGTCTCCAGATCTCTTCCACACATGCAACCTTCTTCTATGATTCATAAACCAACTGTTAGCGATGATTAAAATACTCTCTAGGCAATATTATACCAGATATCTTCCTCTTACATTTGCTTCTCCCAGTCTATATTCACTACTGTTTTTCTTCTCATCATCTTCCTACTATCGAATTCCAATCCCCCATCACAATTAAATTTCGTCTCCGTCAAGTATCTTAATGTCTTTCATCTCATCATATATTTCTTCTATCTCTTCATCATATGTGGAGCCAGTTGAAATATAAATTTGCACTACTGTGGTGGGCGTTGACTTTGTGTCCCTGACACTGCAATCCTTATGGTGATAATAGTACCTTATCTGCATTTCTATCTTTTAATTCATTATTAGATCTACTCCTGCATTACCCCTATTTGATTCGGCATTTATCACTGCGTGTTTACCTGACCAGAAGTCCTGTTCTCCATGCCACCATCGTCCACTAATCCCCACCATATGGAACTTCAGACTACCCATTTCTCCCTTTTTTTATATTTCCTAACCTACCTGCCTGATTAAGGGATCTAACATTGCACTCTCCAACCTGCAGAACACCACTCTTGTTTCTCCTGGTGACAACATATTCCTGAGTTGTCCTCACCCAGAGATCCAAGTGGGGGAGTACTTTACCTCTGGATTATTTTACCCAACATTATATTCCAGTGAAATATAGGTTTTTATTCATAGTTTAAGTGACTGCTAGTACTTCACCCTGAGAGCATAAAATATGGGGGAATGAAGCTGAGTGGTCAAGAAATATTTGGAAGCCACATCGCAATTTTGCAAAACAATACATGAATAAAAACGAAATGTTTATTGGGTGCACATAGTAAAAATTGCTACAATGAAGGTGACTGTTGACTGTGATGCAACATGAAGACTTCTTACATACTTTTCCACTTGAAAAATCTGTAAAAAAATGCAAAGGAACTAATGACAAACGGGTATAAACTGGCTGATGATAAAATGATTGTGATTTGCAAGACAGAACACTTTACCATTAAACTGACAACTTCTGCTGAGTAACTGTCAAACCTTCCCCTAAACTATGGATCTTGTGAACTGGAGTTGGTTGAATGTCTCAATGATATGGACAGCTGTAATGTTGGTGCAAACACAATGAAGGAGTATCTGTGGAGAGATCAGGCAAATATAATTTTTTAAGGCAGGCAGCAAACTTTCTGTAGTTACAGGGACAACGAACAGATGGTTGACCAATCTGCTGTCATAACATTAGCCAACATAACCCTGCTGTGTTGGTACTGGAAACGGCTGAAAGCTAGTAGAAACTACAGCTATTATTTTTCTTGAAGGCTTGCTGCTCTTGAGTGTCTTTAAATGATGATGGCATACTGTTGGGTAAAGTATTCTGGAAGTAAAATAGCTCCACATTCAGATCCCAGGGTGGCAAATACTCATAAGGATACCGTCAACAAGATAAAAAAGACTGGCATTGTAAGAGGTCACAACATGATCTCTTAGATCCCTTAATTAGGTAGATACACTATATGATCAAAAGTATCATACATTTTTCATATGAGGTGCATTGTGCTGCCACCTACTGCCAGGTACTCAATATCAGCGACCTCAGTGGTCATCAGATATCATGAGAGAGCAGATGGAACTCATGGAATTTGAACGTGGTCAGCTGATTGGGTGTCACCTGTGTCAAACGCCTGTACACGAGATTTCCACGCTCCTAAACATCCCTAGGTCCACAGTTTCCAATGTGATAGTGAAGTGGAAATGTGAAGGGGCATGTACAGCACAAAAGCACACAGGCTGACCTCATCTGTTGACTGACAAATACCGCTGACAGTTGAAAAGGGTCGTAATGTGTAATATACACACCATCACACAGGAATTACAAACTGTATCAGGATCCACTGCAAGTACAATAACAGTTAGGTGGGAGGTGAGAAAACTTGGATTTCATGGTCAAGTGGCTGCTCATAAGCCACACATAACGCCAGTAAATGGCAAATGACACCTCACTTGGTGTAAGGAGTGTAAACATTGGACGATTGAACAGTGGGAAAACATTTTGTGGAGTGACAAATCACGGTACACAATGCAGTGATCCAATGGGAGGATGTGCATATGGTGGATGCCCAGTGAACATAATCTGCCACCATGTGTAGTGCCAACAGCGAAATTCAGAGGCGGTGGTGTTATGGTGTGGTCGTTTTTTTTCATGGAGGGGGCTTGTGCCCCTTGTTTTGCATGGCACTATCACTGCACAGGCCTACATTGATGTTTTAAGCACCTTCTTGCTTCCCACTGTTGAAGAGCAATTCAGGGATGGCGATTGCACCTTTCAATATGATCGAGCAGTTGTTCATAATGCACAGTCTGTGGCAGAGTGGTTACATGATAATAACATCCCTGTTATGGACTGGCCAGCACATAGTCCTCAGCTGAATCCTATAGAATGCCTTTGGGATGTTTTGGAACACCGACTTCATGGCAGGCCTCACTGACCGACTTTGATACCTCTGCTCGGTGCAGCACTCCATGAAGAATGGGCTGCCATTCCCAAAGAAACCTTCCAGCACCTGACTGAACGTATGCCTGTGAGAGTGGAAGCTGTCACAAGGGTAAGAGTGGGCCAACACCATATTGAATTCCAGCATTACTGATGGAGGGTGCCACGAACTTTTAAGTCTTTTTCTGGTGGGTGTCCGGATACTTTTGATCACATAGTGTAGGTCAGAGATCTTAAAAAGAGAAATATACAGGTTGAAGTTAGATACTGTGGGGATTAGTGAACTGCTGTGGCAAGAGGAGCAGAACTGTGGGTCAAGTAAGCACATGCTTACAAATGCAGAATCAAATAGGATAATGCAGAAGTAGATCTAATAATGAATGACAATGACAGCAATGCAGATAAGCTCCTATGATCACCATAATGAAAGCAGCATCATAAACACAATAAGACACAAATTCAGCATCCACTACAACAGTACAAGTTTAAATGCTAAATAGCTCTGTAGAAGATAAAGAGACTGAAAGACAATGAGAAAAAATAAATTATCTGGGTAGTTAAGTGAGAGGAAAACTGAATTATGATAGAAGAGTAGGATTCAATAGTAGGAAAATGAAGTAAAGGGGAAATAGTAGGATAATATGGACTGGGGGAAAGAAGTGAAAGAGGAATATACCTGATAGAATTTCACGCAGAGCATAATTTAATCATTGTTAACACTTGAGTTAAGAATCATGTAAGAAAGCTGCAATGTGGAAGAGCTTTGGAGACATTGGAAGGTTTCAGATTATACAATGCTAGTACAGAACTTTAAACTGCAGGACATCTACAAGGGATTGCAAAGAGATAAGATATGGGATGGGGGTAAGTTGAAACCAGAAATAACTGAAAGGAAGCACTGGGCTACATTTGACTAAAACAGTGAAAGAAGAATGGGTAACTTAGGGAAATGAAATAGTGAAGGCAACTTATGATCAAATATGTCTAACGGAAACCCTTGGATGGCACAGGAGATACTGAATTTAACTTACAAAAAGAGAAAATATAAAAATTCAGCGAACAAAGTAGGGGAAAAGCATTAGGAGTGTCTAAAAATGAGATTCACAGAAAGTGTGAATTGGATGCACATGAATAGCTGGAGGACAAATGCAAGGCTGTAGAAGTTTATATAACTAGGGGAGAGAGATATACTGCCTACAAAAAAATTACAGAGCTATTTGGAGAAAAATTACTCAATTGTACAAATACCAAGAATTCAGACAGAAAGGCATTACAAAACAAATAATGGAAACCTGAGATATGGAAGGTTTATATAGAGGTAGTTTGTGTGGAAAACTAACTTGAAGAAAATGTTATAAAAAGATAACAGAATGCAGATGAAGATGTGATGGGAGATACAGTACTGATCAAAACAAGGCTGGAGCAGATATATTCCATCAGAATTACTGAGGATCAACTCACGAGAAACCTATTCCACTTGGTCAGCAAGATGGATGAAACACACAATATGCCCTCAGACTTCAACAAGAATACAATAATTCCAATTTCAAAGAAAGTAGGTGCTGCTAGGTGTAAATATTACTGAATTATCAGTTATGCAGACTGGCTACAATATGGATAGATTTTCTAAATAAGAGCAATTTTTTAATGTTGACAAAAAGTTAAGTGTTGTGCAATCTTTTCTGAATGTATTTGTTTGGAGTGTAGCTTCATATCAGAGTTAATTGTTGACAATAAGCAGTTCAGGCATGAAGAGATTAGAAGATTTTAAAATGTGGTGCTATAGAAGAATGATGAAGATTAGAGGGGTAGATTCTGTAACTAGTGATGAGGTACTGAATCATATTAGGGAGAAATGAAATTTATTGCACAAATGGCTAAAACAAGAGATCAGTTGATAGGACACATTCTCAGGCATCACGAAATTGTCATTTTGTATTGGAGGGAAATGTGGGGGTAAAAATGGTAGACTGAGACAAAGGGATGAATATAATAAACATGTTAATATCTGTGTAGCTTGCAGCAGTTATTCGAAGAAGAAGAAGAGGCTTGCAAAGTATAAACTAGAATAGACAACTGTATCATAGAATAATAATAACAACAACAACAACAACAACAACTACTACTACTACTACTACTACTACTACTACACTCCTTTACTGCCCGTCAGAAGCATTCATCATTACACTAACCTGACTAGTGGTGGTACTTTAGCTGTTAAATCCCTTCCACTCAGGGTATCCTCAAATAAATAATTTAAAAGCACATTGTTTCCACAAATAGCAGAGGACAAATAGTCTACACACCAGAGCTCAGAATCCCTCAGCAAATCTAATTCAATCAAGCTCAGACTGATGCCTCAAATGCTCCTAACTACCAGTAATACTTATTATCAAGTGTTTTGCTTCAATACTCATTCTTATTATTCCACCTAAAGCTCACTATGATACCCCTTGTTTACAGACATCCTATTAGCCCTATGAACCAGGCAGTGGATCAAATATATTAATTCTCACAAAGACACTATACATTCTATTACAACATCTTAGAAGACTATGGAAGCAAGAACTAATCTTCCTGTAAAAAGAATATGTATTATTGACTGCAGATCTCTTGTCCAAAGCCAACTGTAAAACCTGAATCTGGAACTTCAGCTATGCTATGATATTTATGCTAGTGACTTCTTACATGTACACCCAATGATTTAATAGCTGAAGACAGATCTCTGATTCATTGAAAACCATAAGTGGTTACCAGTGTAGCTGGGAAGTGGGAAAGAGCAGGCAATGAATTTAAGTCCACTGAAAAAGAATCTGATCAGAATGTGAAACATGTCTGACATATTAAACAAGTGAGGGTACCACCTGACTTGTCAGCAAAAAAAAAGGGATGAAAACCTGACAAAAGCCTCATTTTATCAGCTATGTATTGCCTCAGTAATAGTCAGGAAATCTGAACAATCTGCAATAAATCAAATATTGCAGCTTCATCAGTGGAAGACAAGAAGCATGAAAAACAAACATATTTTAAAAGCTCTGTCTCAAAATTTCTTGGAAGACACAGCTTGGAAAATCACCCATAATAGTTCCGTGTTACATTTGCTGGTGACATACAGACCTGATGCCTTTCAGGACGATGACATTGACTCTTGGATCAACAATCATCATATTTATTTGACAACTGATATTATCAACCTACAAGACCTAGAAGGATTTATACATTCAATAAAATGGATATATAAGCAATCGTGAAGTTTCCCAAAACTAAACTAGGTCACTTTGTCAATTGCATGACAGACAAACAGTGGCTTCAGACAAGTTAATGATTAATCAAGCTCTAAAATAATATGATAATATGTAACTATCTGAGTACTCAAACATGGAGACAATTTCTTCTCTTTTGATGTAAAGAGTTTCTTAAGTCACAGTATACACTGTATATTAAATATAAAGAACACTAAAACAATATACAGGGATAGTACCAAAAACAGGTCTCCTGAATTAGTGCAACTGCTGGTCACACTATTGCATTTGCAACATTCTCTCACCTGCCTCAACTCTACTCACATATAAGCTATCACTATGCCTACTGGGATGCTGAATCTGTGATCATCAGCTTTTTCTAAAGGAATTCCAACTTGCTGCTACCAACAAGTGTAAGTTTGGATAGTTGTTTGGATCTTGTACATGAAAGATGTTTAATCTATCAAAGTTAATTCTGAACCAATTCCTAAACTATGCAGATTCATACTTGGATGACAAAAGTAATTGCAACTGATATGGAAGTTTTACTGTCAGTCACAGTAGTGATTTGAATTAATGACAGACAGAAATGAAAGAGTGTTAATTACTGATGAGACAGTCTCAGGGGATGAAGAATTCTACATCATGGTCAGATGACCACCCGATGGTCTAATTTCTCCAAGCACTGTTTGTAACATTTTAACTGAAAGTTTTGGCATTAGGCAAATAAAAAGAACAAGTTTTAGGACTTAACTGTCACAAGGAACAAGATCTCGGTATTTCAGTTCAACCCTGAAATCAAACACCAGTCACAGCACTGACAGCATTCCTTTCTGCCCAAATTACAAGCACTGAAACACCATCTCACAGTGCAGTCAGGGTAACTCTGCTTTCAAGAGAGAAGGGGGTATTTTTGTTAAATTTCATGGTCCTATTTAGTTGGGTGATTCAGGACTGGAGACAAGAAACACAGAGTTCAGGCCTTCTCCCTGGTAAAACTTGCCTGCTCTCCTGTCAAACTATCACTATCCTGCAATAATTTCAATGAGACATAATGATCCACACTGTCTGCATCATGGATTGGAGATCACTGAATGCCATTCACTCAGTTTATAATTTCAGACAATTTCTCTGGAAGACATTACAGTGCTGAAAATGATACGACAGATGAGACGAGATTCAGGACCAACATTTCCTGAATGACAAATCGGCACATTCGGGTAATTTGGGTACCCAGAATTACTTCCACCAACTACAAAACTGCACTGGCTGAAATGATGATAATTTGTAGAAACAGATAAATATTCAAACTATAACATGATGAATTAAATAATCAAATTAAATGTTTCTTGCCATTAGGAATTGGAAAAGTACTTTCAAGTTCACCAAATAGAATCAAATCTTCATAAAAACATGTATTCCATAACAGAATATAAATGAAATATGAGGAAAGTATAGAAAAATTTAATCACAGAACTACTTTCAAGATGCTATTAACCCTTAACTGCTATCAACCATCTCTCAGACCGCTACTAATTTTTGTGTCGAGATATTTCTCACACCCCTGCTAAGCCAAATGGTCTCTTCCATGTACCTTCCTATTGGATGTGAAGCTATACGTGCCAGCATTCTTGCATTGTTGCTGCTCTTTGTTTCGTAATTATTAGCCTTGAGAGGTCTCACAGACATACCATAGTGTTTGCGTGCCGCGTTTTTATTGCATGCTACTGTTTCTCCATGGCGGGGAAAGGTGGGCCTTCTGTGCAACGTGTGTTATGTGAGACATGTCTTCACTTGCAAGATGAGCCTCAGACACCAAAATCGAAAAACATGCACCTTTTGCCCTCCTCGTATGAAGAGGAAAACAAGGTATCCATGTCAACAGCATAGTGTTCCGATTTGTTTGGAGGGTTCCAGGAAGGTCTGCGTGAAGTGTTTGCAGGTGGAAATTGACTAAAGTATGATTCAGTGGCACATGAGAACAAGTATTTAGTTTTTACATGTAATTTTAAAAGTAAAATGGAGGCAAAGTTTCTCCATTCATAGACTTATGGACTGAAATATTTGCTCTACATTGCAAAGTGAGTCGTAAACTGAAAGCTGACTTCGCACACAATTTATCATAAGTCATGTCGGTTTTTTCTACCTAGTTATATTGCCAATTTGTAATATAATCCCTCTGATGAAAATCTGTGTGTGAGTAGAGAGGTAACTATTTGCTGTTATTTTCGTAGCTCATAAAATAAAAATATACTCCAGATTTTGCTTTGTTTTAATTGTAGAAGTGTTTAAAATACCACATGTTTAAAAAAATCCAATTTCTGCAAAAGCCATTGCTAAGAAGTGTAATGAATGACTGGAAGTCAAGAAACTATACATATTTAGCAAAATTCTGGTTTAATATACAAAATAGAAAAATGCGGTCTGTGAGACTCCTCCATAGTAATTGTGTTCCTGTGAATGACCATAGTAGTTAAGGGTTAAATTATAGTCACATGTTAAGGAGGTCAATTACAAAAATATTGATATCCAGAGCTAAGTAGATAAAACATTTTTGAAATTGTTACAAACTTACGAATACTGATCATAACAAACTATTACTGAAGTATCTGCTTACTGATCTTGACCTACTTGTGGCAGAAAGATGTGTGTGCAGAACACAACAGTAGTAACAGTTTTTGATGTATTTTTTTGCATGGCAAAAAATGTTCAAATGGGTGTGAAATCTTATGGGGCTTAACTGCTAAGGTCATCAGTCCCGAAGCTTACACACTACTTAACCTATATTATCCCAAGGACAAACGCACACACACACACACACACACACACACACACACACACACACACACACACACACACACACACACACACACACACACACACACACACACACACACACCCTGAGGGAGGACTCGAACCTCCGCTGGGACTAGCTGCAGAGTCCATGACGGCAGCGTATTAGACCACTCGGCTAATTCTGCATGGCTGCATGGTAAAGCTATATTTACTAGCACAGGAACGTGAAAACAGCCATCAGAGTATGGTGTTGGAAGGAAGAAATGTTGGTATCAACATTTGGAACAATTAATTAAAGCTCAAAAGGTGTGCAATGCAATCCAAGTCAAGCAACTAGTAAAGCAATGGCTAAATTCAAATCACTGTTGTTGCGAGAGTGGACTAGGTGGCTGGGAATCTATTTTTGGAACAATGAACATTATTACCATGTTGTTTCAGAACTACAATTCATTAACTTTGCTGAAAATTGGAGCAAAAAGATTAAGTGTAGTGCATGGACTATGTTTCACTATCAGACACATGCTCAGAGGAAATTATAATTGTTGACATTCCAAGGTTGACGTAAACAAGTTTTATATAAGCTCATGTTGCAACTGGCTTACAGTGATGTGACATCTGCTGTACCAACAAAACATTTAATCTGCAGAGACAGGAACATTCAGTAAGCTTAAGTCATGAAGTGATACCATAAGTCAAGAAAGAAGGTTGCAGTGGCCACCCTCTGGACGAAAAGTTGAGGTACCACAATACAGCCAGCAGGGGAGCATGAGCACAATGACATCTGTAAATGTCCCAAGTTACCACCTGTGTAGATAGAATAGCTACAACAGGTGAAAAATGTGTTATCTTACTTGTGAGAGAATTCCATCTGTTGATAAATCAGAGAGGAATCTGTTGTTATACATACAGTATTAACATAGTAGTATGAAAGACCATATACAACTACATAATCTTGAGGGCATTCAGGATGTTAGAACAGAGGCAGAGATTTATTTGGAATTCAAAGCTTCATGATTTGAAGATTAAAGTAATGTGGAAATACTCATTTTGAGCCAAAAGGTGCAATCTGTGACAACAGCTGTTAGAAGATGAACTTCCTTGCAAGTCACTAATAACAACCTTTACATCTGATAACCAGTTTGTTAATAAATGTTACCATCTTCAGATCTGAAAAGCACACACACACACACACACACACACACACACACACACACATATATATATATATATATATATATATATATATATATATATATATATATATATATATATATATATATATATATATATAGTGTAATTATACAGGGTAGTCCATTGATTGTGACCAGGCCAAATCTCTCATGAAATAAGCATCAAATAAAAAAACTACAAAGAATAAAACTTGTCTAGCTTGAAGGGGGAAACCAGATGGCGCTATGGTTGGCCCGCTACACGGCGCTGCCATAGGTCAAATGGATATCAACTGTTTTTTTTTTAATAGGAACCCCCAATTTTTTATTACATATTCGTGTAGTATGTAAAGAAATATGAATGTTTTAGTTGGACCACTTATTTCGCTTTGTGATAGATGGCGCTGTAATAGTCACAAACATATGGCTCACAATTTTAGACAGACAGGTAGGTATTTAAATTAAAATGCAGAATGTAGGTACATTTGAACATTTTATTTTGGTTGTTCCAATGTGATAAATGTACCTTTGTGAACTTATCATTTCTGAGAATGCATGCTGTTACAGCGTGATTACCTGTAAATACCATATTAATGCAATAAATGATCAAAATGATGTCCGTCAACCTCAATGCATTTGGCAATATGTGTTATGACATTCCTCTCAACAGTGAGTTGTTCACCTTCCATAATGTTCACACATGCATTGACAGTGTGCTGACGCTTGTTGTCAGGCATTGCCGGTGGATCACAATAACAAATATCCATTAACTTTCCCCACAGAAAGAAATCTGGAGATGTCAGACCCAGTGAACGTGTGAGCCATGGTGTGGTGCTTCAATGACCAATCCACCTGTCATGAAATATGCTATTCAATACCGCTTCAACTGCACAAGAGCTATGGGCCGGACACCCATCATGTTGGAAGTACATCACCATTCTGTCATGCAGTAAAACATCTTGTAGTAACATTGTAGAATATTACATAGGAAATCAGCATACACTGCACGATTTAGATTGCCATCAACAAAATGGGGGCCAATTATCCTTCCTCCCATAATGGCGCACCATACATTAACCCGCCGAGGTCGCTGATGTTCCACTTGTCACAGCCATCGTGGATTTTCTGTTTACCAGTAGTGCATATTATGCCAGTTTCCGTTACCACTGTTGGTGAATGACACTTCATTGCTAAATAGAATGCATACAAAAAATCTGTCATCACGTAATTTCTCCTGTGCCCAGTGGCAGAACTGTACACGATGTTCAAAGTCGTCACCATCCAATTCCTGGTGCATAGAAATATGGTACAGGAGCAATTGATGTTTCTGTAGCATTCTCAACATCGACATTTTTGAGATTCCCGATTCTCGCACAATTTGTCTGCTACTGATGTGTGGATTAGTCATGCCAGCAGCTAAAACACCGACTTGGGCATCATCGTTTGTTGCAGGTCATGGTTGATGTTTCACATGTGGCTGAACACTTCCTGTTTCCTTAAATAACATACTATCCAGCGTATGGTCTGGACAACTCGATGATGTCATCCAAGATACTGTGCACCATACATAGCACACGCCAGTTGGGCATTTTGATCACAATAGCCATACATCAACATGATATCAACCTTTTCCGAAATTGGTAAATCGTCCATTTTGACACAGGTAATGTATCACGAAGCAAATACCGTCCGCACTGGCGGAATGTTAAGTGATACCATGTACTTATACATTTGTGACTATTACAGCACCATCTATCACAAAGTGAAAAATGTGGTCCAATTAAAACATTAATATTTCTTTATATACTACACGAATATGTAATAAAAAATGGGTGTTCCTATTTAAAAAACGCCATTTATATCTATTTGACCTATGCCAGCACCATGTAACAGGCCAACCATAGTGCCATCTGGTTTCCCCCTTCAACCTAGACAAGTTTCATTCTTTGCAGTTCTTTTGTATGATGCTTATTTTGAGAGATATTTGGCCCGGTCACTATCAATGGACCACCCTGTATACCAAGCTATTGTAATATACAGAATTAGCTACAATATAAAAGAAAAACCAGGAATACAACATACCTCAACAAACAGCTTATTGCATATTTTTGAAAATAGCAGTAAAAGTACTCTTTCTCATGAATTGGCACGTATGTAATAGACTAAAAGACTGATGCACTGGCATGTCATAATTGAAACAACTACATACACACTTATTCACCACATACATCTGCCTTATACCACTCACAACAGAGCACATAGTTGCAGCAAACGCAATGCATATTTTCTTTTAAGACAATTATTGTGATTCATTACAGTATGGTAGCCAAAATTTGGATGGAAATACATCTAAACACATGTTTACAAAATTACTGGTAATACTGAAAGCAGAATGTTCTAATAAGCTAGCATAATAACAAGTCGGGTGATGCTGAGGGAATTAGATTAGGAAATGAGACACTTAAAGTAGTTTTGCTATTTGGGGAGCAAAATAACTGATGATGGTTGAAGTAGAGAGGATATAAAATGTAGACTGGCAATGGCAAGGAAAGCGTTTCTGAAGAAGGGAAATTTGTTAACATCGAGTATAGATTAGTGTCAGGAATTCGTTTTTGAAAGTATTTGTATGGAGTGTAGCCATGTATGGAAGTGAAACATGGACAATAAATAGTTTGGACAAGAAGAGAACAGAAGCTTTCGAAATGTGGTGCTACAGAAGAATGTTGAAGATTAGGTGGGTAGATCACGTAACTAATGAGGAGGTATAGAATAGGATTGGGGAGAAGAGAAGTTTGTGGCACAACTTGACTAGAAGAAGGGATCAGTTGGTAGGACATGTCCTGAGGCATCAAGGGATCACCAATTTAGTATTGGAGGGCAGCGTGGAGGGTAAAAATCGTAGAGGGAGACCAAGAGATGAATACACTAAGCAGATTCAGAAGGATGTAGGTTGCAGTAGGTACTGGGAGATGAAGAAGCTTGCACAGGATAGATCAGCATGGAGAGCTGCATCAAACCAGTCTCAGGACTGAAGACCACAACAACAACAACAATATCACATTCACATAGACCTCAAACTACATAGTACCCTACACGCAATATTCCTGATTTCTCTTCTGTACTGTTGAATAAAAATATACATTCTGTGCAGTTAACAATAATACTGTATATGATATTCTTAATGTAAAATAGTAATCAAGCATTACCAGAGGTCTCATCACTTAATAAATGACTATTTTCTACTACCTAGAGATGTGCTGTATGTGTCAGAGTGTTGTCATTCACTGATTAATCTCATGATTTCATTATCATGTTAATTTTATTTTTACGTAGTATATCTACAGAAATACTTTGTAAGCATAAACTGTGAATCTGATATGGGCCATCACATTACCTAACTACTGCTACCATATTGAATTAATTATGCTACCATTACGATTGTAGATTCTATTTATGTGGTGTCCACAGCAAAGATTTCTACCTAAATGACTTGGATTAAGCCCAGGTTGTACTTTTAAAATACACGGTTTAACATTTTTTTATTATTCATTTTACTATGTGATTACATAGGATTGTCTCAGACTGTAACCACACTGTAGCTTGCTGCTCAAATGACTTTTTGGCTGTTCAGTATGTAACATACCCTCTGCAATTTTCAGAGTGTAAAAGAAATTTTTAAATTTTTTAATAGGTTAGTGATGGTGAAAATGTGTGTGTGTGTGTGTGTGTGTGTGTGTGTGTGTGTGTGTAAAATATCTCTTAAGTAATCAATTGTATATCAGCTCTAGTAATTGTGTTAAATATGACTCCAGCTGTTATATAGGTACATTATGTAATGAGCATTAAAAGACAAGATTTTTACCTTCTGCTAACAATAATTACTTGTCAATAATTTTCTTGAAATATGCCTTTAAAGTTCTTCCACAACATTAGCGTTCACACTGTAATGTAATTACACTGTATGGGTAAAATGTGTGTGTGAAGTAGGTGAGCACATTGTCAATCTGCTGCTGCCATGATGAACTAAGTGTGTCACCACTATTGCTGTAATTATTTCTGTTTTTGCTCACATGGCTTTCACTCCAGTATTTCTGCAGCATGGGTGGTTACCAAAAAAACATATGTAAGCCATGCTTGTAATATACCTCTGCATCTTTAAAAATTAAATGATTTTTAAATTTTTGTTTTTATCCCCATTTTACTATGGTATTATACTAATGTTGTTACTTTGGACATAATCATAGCTTGCACTGCTACTTAAATGACATGGTAGAAGCACAGATTAGCCAAATGACTTTGTGTAAGTCCTGCTAATAATTACATTTCTGAATTTTACAAAAAAATGGTCTGTGTTTCATTTGGTACACTGTCGTTAATTTGCATGTAACCACAATTTACACTACTACTTTAATGATATTGTAAAAGGCCAGATTGTAATTTGAACTTCCACTTTTTTAAGATCTGTATAATTTTTAATATTTTTTTAAATATTTTAATGGCTTTGTACACGTATTTGTGGTTCTTGCAAACTATTATTCTGCATTAAGTAATCTATTTTATATCAGTTTGTAGCAACTGTACCAAATATCCATTCAGTTTTTACATAAGTACATTGCATCTTAGTGCTATAAGAATAATTTTTTTTGAGGCAGTCTTAATTAAATATTGCCAATGATTTTGTAAACATGTTTAGATTTATTTTCATGCACATTTTGGCTACCACACTGTACTGTAATCACATAAATTATTTTAAGAAAGAAAATACAAGCTACACCAGCAAAACCTGTCGGTCCATTTGTCAACATCTATTCTTTACTGGTTATGCCTGCCAGTCTAGCAGTACCCTGACTGCAATCATGTGCTCTGTTGTGAACGGTGTAACACAGATGTATGTGGTGCATAACTCTGTATACAGTAGTTTTAATTCTGACATGCTGATGCATCAGTCTTCTGGTCTTTTATGTACCAGTCAATTCATGAGAAAGAGTACTTTTACTGTCCAGGTATGAAGCAATTATATTATATAGCAATTAAATCTTTACCAAAAGTGATTATCAAAAATAAAGATTATTATCAGTGATCCTGGTAAAGACATTTAGTATCTCTAATCTAGTATAGAATTAGTTTTACAGCATAGCTCCATGGGAATTAGAACAGTGACAATATTCATGTCTTAATCAGAGAGGCAGAAAGGAGCATTGTAAAAGCAAACTGACTGAAAAACAAAGATTATAAGGTTGCAAAAATATCAAACAAGAAAGTATACTAAGCCTGCTTGAGATGATTGCAAAGGTTTCTGTAGAAAACCTACATAAATTCATGAAGGACAAAATAGAACATACAATGTTCAAAATACAGTTTAGATTCTAAAAATTTCAGGAAAAGTTAGCCATATGGAACTAAAAGCCATTCAAGATAAAATGCTGGATGTCTTGAGATACAGTTCAATACCAAAATAAACTACGTGCCAGAAATAAGGAAAAAATAAAAGAACTAAAACCTTTTAAGAAATCAAGAAACCAAATTCAAGAGGAACAAGGAAAGAACCACACAATTATGTTAAAAATTAGGCTGGCATATTATGATCACAAGCAAAACTGAATATGTAAAAAGACATGATTGGAGCAGAAGAGAGAGTGGACACCACAAATCAGATCGCACAATGCATATAACAGAATATCAAAGAGTGTGTGGAAAAAAATTCTGAGAAAATTGTTAGGATCCATACATTGCTGAAAATTCAATAAATTCTGCACAGGACAGAAACTGCTCCTCATTTCTCCTGTATGGACGAAAATGGATTGCTTCCATAAACAAGGAATGAAAACACAAACATTCATTATGTCTCTGGTTGATGAAGAATTCTACAAATGGAGAACCCAGTTGGAAAAGGAATCTTTGAAATTCACAGAGTTTGAGATTATAATCTTGAACAAATATAGGTTGAAAAGTAAAGTGGATGACAGCCTAAATTCTATCCTAATGGACCAAATACTAAGGGTATGACAAATCATACAATAAGATGTAGAAAAAGGGACTCAAAATGAACTACTTCTCAGCGGTACCACATGATGCAAAAAAGACAGTATGCCAAGATTTACTGTGCCTCTCACATGAACTGTATGGCCACTTAACAGAAATCATAATTCAGTGGGTGGAAAAATGTGTCTAGGATTCACAATGGTAGAATGCAAGGAAGGGTAATCAAGAAGGAGAACGATGATGACAAATACAAGATTTACTGCCAGAAACAGCCCAGGGGTGATGGACATGGGAATTAATGCAGAAATATGACATGTGCAGGCAGGACAGTGTGAGACCGATTCAGACAATTAAAGATATGAGAAGTGATGGCCAAGAGCACAAAATGATCAGCCAAACAACAAGAAACTAGAAAACACCCACTAGATCCGTAAGGGGTCCATGCTGGGATGAATCTTGTAGGGTGATGGAAAATAACAAAGCCAAAATATGTACATTTGATTTAGACAGAGAATGTAGGCAAACAACAAGGAGAACTAAAAATGAGAAATGAAATAATGAAGTCTAAAGTAGTGATCATACCAGTGACTGAAGTTAAACTGAAGAAGATTTAAGCATTGTTACACTTGGCTAGGCACCTTTGTGTAACAGCAAGAGTTTAGACAGTGACAAATGAAGTTGTTTGGACAGTACCAAAAAACAGTAGTAGTATCTGTAAATAATTAAGTACTAATTACAATGCCATTAGCAGACATACAGCATGAGATCATTAACTGCATACAAAACTGTACAAAAACTAACAAATAAAAACTCAGCAGGCCTTGATGAAGTACAAACCTGTGGACTAAAACAAAGTGCAGAGAGCATACTAGAATTCTTTACAAAGATATTAAATGACTGAGTTGCATCTGGAAACTTTTGCCAATAATTAAAATATGCAAGACTGATGCCACTCCCAAAGAAAGGTAATGCAGGTGAAATAAACAGTAGTGCCAAATATCATCCTGGACCGCTGCAAGCACACACAAGTGCTGCAACATAAGGCATGAACTCGACTAATGTCTGAAGGAGTGCTGGAGGGAACTGACACCATGAATCCTGCAGGGCTGTCCACAAATCTGTAAGAGTACGAGGGGGGTGGAGATCTCTTCTGAACAGCATGTTGCAAGGGATCCCAGATATGATCAATAATGTTCATGTCTGGGGAGTTTGGTGGCCAGCAGAAATATTTAAACTCAGAGGACTGTTCCTGCAGCCACTCTGTAGCAATTCTGGACATGTGGGGTGTTGCAACATCCTGCTGGAATTGCCCAAGTGCATCAGAATGCACAATGGATGTGAATGGATGCAACTGATCAGACAGGATCCTAACATATGTGTCATCTGCCAGAGCCATATCTAGACATGTTAGAGATCCCATGTCAATCCAACTGATCACTCCCCACACCATTACAGATCCTCCACCAGCTTGAACAATGCCCTGCTGAGATGCAGGGTCTGTGGATTCATGAGGTTGTCTCCATACCTCTACACATCTATCTGATCGATACAATTTGAAACAAGACTTTCCATTCATTAACAGTCCAATGTCAGTGTCGATGCACCCAGATGACGTGTAATGCTTTGTGTCATGCAGTAATCCAGGGTTCACAAATGGGCCTTCAGCTCCAAAAGCCCATATTGATGATGATTCGTTGAATGGTTCACACACTGACACTTATTGATAGCCCAGCATTGAAATCTGCAGCAATTTACAGAAGGGTCACATTTCGGTCATGTTGAGCAATTCTCTTCAGTTGTTGTTGGTCCAATTGTTGCAGGATCTTTTTCCAGCTGCAGTGATATCATAGATTTGATGTTTTACTGGATTCCTGTGTGCATCACAGGCATCTTTGTAGAGCTGCCTATGGCTGTTGATAATATAATTCTACTAAACCAGGTGGAATTATCACAAATATGTAGTTGTGCGGATAAAAGGGCACTTTATGAAATAAATAAGAGTTGGTAGGCATTAGTATTACCAACAGCTTTTATAATTGAGCAAGCATGACCAATTAAAGTTAGGATTCATCGAAGTTTGAGTTTATTAGTCAAAATAGTAGAATGATTCTGGTTTCAGTTTGTCACATTTTTTTATGTTTGAGGAACTTCTGTGCCATTGTTTAAGAAGTCTATATGCATCCATCATTATCAGTATTTCCTTGTCGTCTGCAGTGCCATGAATCATACCGTGGAGTCCCTTCTACTGAAGTGCCATCATTTGGACTTCCCAACAATAATCAATATGGCTTTGATGTACAGCCCAAGATATGAGACAGTCTGCATAGAGAGGTTGTACAAAGATACCATACTGTACAGCCCAATAAAATACTGTTAACGAGTTACTCTGCAGATAATAAATGTTCAGCATCTGATCTTGTACTTCGTAATCAGACCTGTATTCTACAAAGACTAGAACTAAGAATGAGCAAAATTAATTAGGAACAACTGTGCTAAAGGTAAGGCATTACCAGACAGCAGTAATGACATCTGTATAGCACTAAATTATTATTTTGTGTCATCATCATCACATCAAATAGTAAATAGTGTTGTTATTTAGAAATAATTTCGAGTGTATTTTCACTGAATGCAAATTAATTACCACAAAATATGAGTGATTTGAGCTTGATAATGTCTATAAATAAGTGGTTACCTGGTACGTCAAGAAAAGTAGGCAAGCCCTCACAATATTACATGGTAATTACAATACATCAGGGTAATTATTTGATATTACATGCCTAAATTTCATTCAATGATTGCTAAAAATGGACATTTAATTCCAACAAAGCAGTTTTTCACTATGACATCAAACTTTATTTTGATTAAGATGGTTTAGTAACTTTGGGTACATATGTCTGCCACCACTGCCAGCAAGTACCTCACCTACAGCTGGCAATGTTCCCAAGTTCTATGACTACACACCACAATGCTGCGTGGCAGCACCCACCGCTGCATGGTGAGACAGTGTCCTCAGCAGATGTAGGAACCAGAATAATTTGCATAAGGCTATCTGACGGATTAATTACATTGCATTGTGTATAGCAATGTGTAATACAATGCTTTGTGTTATTTGACAAGCTACATCTTTAGTAGAAATTTGATTATGAAAGCACACACAAATCATAACATATACTGGCTACAAGTTAGTATAAATACAATAAGTGATGCCAAATTACTCAGCAAAAATGCCTTTCATCAGCGAAATTATGATATTAGAGGGATTCAACAAGCAGTATTTGAGCAATATTCACAAATAAATAACGAATTCACAAATTTAGAAGAGCAAATGAATAACATTTTCAAAAATGTGATACAATGTGTCTGATTACAAATCTCAAATAGAAGGCAGAATGGCTCAATTAGGGAAAGAGATTAGACATGGAATTTAAACATGTAGAAGAGACAGATGTATGACCGCAAAAGTAGAGGAAAAGACAGATAGCAAAGGAAGTTAGTACATACACATATACACAATGTAAAACAGGTACATACAATATTGCAATGAACAGAACACTAAAAACTTCACAGTGCAGTACTGTGCAAAGAAACATGGACAACACCACAAACACTACAAGAGGTGACGGAGCACCAACACAGACAAGTGAGAACAACAGTTACCTGTAAACAACAATACAGTGAACAACAATGGTGTGATGTGTAGTGAGTCACCATCATGAGTTGCGCAAGTTCGGCACAAGATGGTGGATCAACCAGACTGGCAGACCAGCCGAGGGCAGACAAGAAGGGTTTTACTGCAGATGAATTTAACATGTACATTAATTTTGAAATCGAATTCAAATCAAAACACTAGGAAAGAAAGACAGCATGAGAGAGAGAGAGAGAGAGAGAGAGAGAGAGAGAGAGAGAGAGAGAGAGGAGATAGTAGCACAGGGATATACTGCAAATCAATGGGAGATAAAGGAGACATCGGGAGAGAGACATTTATAGATATTGACAGTGAGTGGGGAGATGCTGTGTGTGATGGCTTAACTACAATGAGAGACTGGGTACAAGAATTTAGAACATTCTGTGGTAAAAGAGCACAAATATGCTCACATATAAAAATGTTTTGTGAGTACGGTGTTGGCAGCTGGTTCCCCACTTCTCTCTCAGAGTCTTTTAAAGAGGAACACATTTGCCTTTTTTTGTGCTCCAACAGAGCCCGTTTACAGTGGTTGATAATATGTTTGGAATCTGCTCTTTGACTGAAAAAGCAGACAAGAGAAATTTGTGCTAGGTAGCAAGCATATAGCAACTGGGGCTTAAATACATTGCAGAATGTATAAATTAATACTGCTATAATTATTGAAAGTGGAGATACAAAATCTGAGCACAACATGACCCAAAATCTCTCCAAGAAGTACTTCTGTTCTACATAAACACTCTCATGAAAACGTGATTCTTGTGAAAGAATTTATATTAGTGTTCAGGTAGCACAAAGTTCTGAAATGTTATCATACTTGTAGCTAAGAAGCATCATCTTTTCCCTTCATTTTCACTTGACTACAAAAAACAAAATTACAGGCATCATGACAAAGTATACAAGTATTCTGGTAAATGTAAATTTAGATGTAAAGATTCAATTGATTTCAAACACATATCATTATACCCATCAGTATGAAGTTACGAAGTAATAGATATGAGCCTTTTATATGAAACAAAAAAAGATTAGACACATATGAATGACGAGAGAAAGAAGAGTGTGAGTTTCTTATACAGAAATCTTTCTCAAATCCGTCTGGAATGGTACATATTACCATACATCTCTTCATGTAGGATTTAATTTGGATATGATATTTTGCACTAAAATTAAAATGTTTTCAAAAATGTTTAATTTTGTACGACAAATTATAAATGGAAGATATTGATGTCTGTTGACACTGCATTCAGTTTCAAATTAACAGTCCACTTTATTTACTTTCTGTAACTGAAAGTAGTGAATTAAGCCTTACTCTGAAATATCTGTACAAATTGTTAAAGTTTTTTTTCGTTGTGCTTATTCATTGAGTTTTTCATAAATCTGTTACAATAAAAACTTTGGCCACTGAATTCTATAAAATGCTGCTCACAACTTGAAAGGTAGAATAACTGCAGCAATGAAAACATTATAAGTCTGAATAAGTTTGATTTTATTAGTGTTCCATATTAAAAATATTCCTATATCGTACTGAGGATGCACCTTGTCACTTTGTTATTTTATCAGTTTTGTTTTACTGCTGATTTGCAGAATAGGTAAGTATAAAACTATGACATTCTTCCCTGGTGCAAAGAAATAACCAAATACACATAGAAATGTATTTTGGATCACATTATCTTACATAATTACTGCCTATTGATGCAAAAACACAGGAAATTAATCAGCAATATGTTGCATGCAGTTTTCCAATGAGCTAATAAGAATCAGTACTTTTTAAAAATAATTCAATGAATAATGAAAACCTTACCATTGGCTGTGTGGTGCATGTCTTTTTGAGGCTGGCTCCTGAAATATTAGACAATTTCAAATAATTAAAAAAGTAAAAGAAATACAAACAAAGCACTACTATTCAGATACAACTGATATTCCATACTGGTAATACACAGGAAAAATAACTTACAATGTATACCGAAAAGGCTGCAGCACACACATAACATCCAGGTACACACCAGAAAAGCGGTTAAGTGAGAAACAGAAAACTGTCTGAATGGATCCAGAGAAAAATGTAGTCTCACTGGATGTGAGATGTGCATTTGCATATGCCTGGAGATAAATTTCATCTGATGGTGAGCAATACTTCGAATGAGTTCAAGCATCACATATGGCAATTTAGCAAGGAGTACAGGAGTACCAGATAACCACATGGTTTCCAGAATGAATCTTTCACTCTGCAGCAGTGTATCCACTGTTCTGAAACTCCTTGATGTATGTTTCAAGATTACAGTCCAAGTCCAGTACACAGTTTTAATCTCCCAGGAACTAACTTTCAACCTTATTGTTGCTTAGCTGCCTGGAAGTAAAAAAAATTATTTAAAATTTGATTTATATCCATTCACGTGCCAGAAGCACAATCAATAAAGACATACACATGATTCTGCAGCCACAACTGTATCCAAAATATTAGGATAATGTTCAATTACAGCCAAAAAATATCGATATGGTTCAACACATTCATATGTTCCATTTTGAAAGCTACTTTCTTACTTTGTATATCTGGTGCAAATGCTACATAATTAATAAAAATTATATGCGTCAATGTGAAACCACTGAAGGATGGCATACACTTAATCATAAACTGACATTTTTTCCAATTGAAGCAAATTTGACGTGTTCATTTTTAATACTAGTGTTTTTATTGCTACATCATTATTATCACTGTTTCTGCATTAGACCCACAGTCAAAATGTACTTTAAAGGTTATATTATACTAAATACAACCATTACACACAACAAGCAATAATCCATGAATGAGGCATTTCAAAGGCACAGTATAGAATAGGAAGTCATAAAAGTTTGTGCAAATATACAATTCAAATGATGCAGATAATATGAGCATTGAGCAAGAAATCCTAGACGTTCAGAAAAACTGAAACTCTGCACTTTCCAGTTGACCTCTGACCATCCATAGCTTAATAATTGGTTAGTGTGTGTGTGTGTAGATGTAGTTATGAGGTAATTCATGAACATCACCAGCCGCAGCAGCAGTAGTAGCAGTAGCCACAGTCATTTGACTTGTCCTGCCGAACTAAAACTTTAACGAGACATCTTCATCAATTACATTCTTCAAGTATACACATACACTCCCCCTTCCATCTAATTTTTATTAGAGTAATAACTGTCTCTTCAGCACTAGTCTATTTTCAAATTCATTTCTACAATTTACTGACTCAAGTTGTTCTCAGTATTCATCTCTTTTTCGCCTGTTGAGAAACCCTGTGTTTGAACAGTTTTCATATTAAAAGTAATGCTTCACTGACAAGTCTAAATTGACAATAAATTGTAGGTTACACTCTCTAATTTTTCATCATTTACAAGAGGTTGGACACAAGAGTGCTGTAAAGACTGCACCTGGTGTGGAGGTGGCCTGTGTCAAGGATGGGGGAGGGATGGGTTTTGAGCATGAGATGGGAAGCCACTTTGAAATGATAAGAAATAATTGAAGGAAGCTCATAGTATATTCTGCAATTATGGAATTCAAAAAAGGTTTGCACTGTGGAGAAGGTGAAGTTTTCCTGCCAGACTAGGAGCTGGGGGCCTAAATAAAAATAAATGGGGAATTCAGGAGATGGCAGTTCATGCCTACATCACTGCTGGACAGTCCTAGGGGCAGGAAGTCAGACTTATCACTGAATTACATCGAATAAACCAAAACTGGCTACGAACCCTGTAGAGTAGAATTCTAGGAAAGGTAATAGACCTTTTATTCTACTGTGGGAATATTCCTCCCACCCCCACCCCAGTACACACACACACACCTTAATATTTCTGAAATGTTACATTATAAGGAAGTAGGTTACAAAATTTAAAAAGGGAAATAGATGGGTTAAAGTTAGATATTGTGGGAATTAGTGAAGTTTGGTGGCAGGAGGAGCAAGACTTTTGATCAGATGAATACAGGGTTATAAATACAAAGTCAAATAGGGGTAATGCAGGAGTAGGTTTAATAATGAATAAAAAAAATACGAGTGCAGGTAAGCTACTACAAACAGCATAGTGAACAGATTAATGTGGCCAAGATAGACACGAAGCCCACGCCTACTACAGTACTACAAGTTTATATGACAACTAGCCCTGCAGATGATGAAGAAATTGAAGAAATGTATGACGAGATAAGAGAAATTATTCAAATAGTGAAGGGAGATGAAAATTTAATAGTCATGGGTGACTCGAATTCACTAGTAGGAAAAGGAAGAGAAGGAAACATAGTAGGTGATTATGGATTGGGGGGAAAAAATGAAAGAGGGAGCCGTCTGGTAGAATTTTGCACAGAGCATAACTTAATCATAGCTAACGTCTGGTTCAAGAATCACAAAAGAAGGTTGTATACATGGAAGAAGCCTGGAGATACTGACTGGTTTCAGATAGATTATATAATGGTAAGGCAGAGATTTAGGAACCAGGTTATAAATTGTAAGACATTTCCAGGGGCAATGTGGACTCTGATCACAATCTATTGGTTATGAACTGTAGATTAAAACTGAAGAAACTCCAAAAAGGTGGGAATTTAAGGAGATGGGACCTGAATAAACTGCAAGGACCAGAGGTTGTACAAAGTTTCAGGGAGAGTATAATGGAAAAATTGATAGGAATGGGGGAAAGAAATACAGTAGAAGAAGAATGGGTAGCTTTGAGGGATGAAGTAGTGAAGGAAGCAGAGGATCAAGTAGGTAAAAAGATGAGGGCTAGTAGAAATCCTTGGGTAACAGAAGAAATATTGAATTTTATTGATGAAAGGAGAAAATATAAAAATGCAATAAATGAAGCAGGTAAAAAGGAATACAAATGTCTCAAAAATGAGATCGACAGGAAGTGCAAAATGGCTAAGCAGGGATGGCTAGAGGACAAATGTAAGGATGTAGAGGCTTATCTCACTAGGGGTAAGATAGATACTGCCTACAGGAAAATTAAAGAGACCTTTGGAGAAAAGAGAACCACTTCCATGAATATCAAGAGTTCTGATGGAAACACAGTTCTAAGCAAAGAAGGGAAAGCAGAAAGGTGGAAGGAGTATGTAGAGGGTCTATACAAGGCCGATGATCTTGAGGACAATATTATAGAAATGGAAGAGAATGTAGATGAAGATGAAATGGGAGATATGATACTGCATCAAGAGTTTGACAGAGCACTGAAAGACCTGAGTCAAAACATGTCCCCGAGCGTAGACAACATTCCATTAGAACTAATTACAACCTTGGGAGAGCCAGTCCTGAGAAAACTCTACCATCTGGTGAGCAAGATGTATGAGAGTGGTGAAATACCATCAGACTTCAAGAAGAATATAATAATTCCAATCCCAAAGAAAGCAGGTGTTGACAGATGCAAAAATTACCGAACTATCAGTTTATTAAGCCACAGCTGCAAAATACTAATGGGAATTCTTTACATACAAATGAAAAAACTGATAGAAGCCGAACTCGGGGAAGATCAGTTTGGATTCCGCACAAATATTGAAACACGTGAGGCAATACTGACCTTATGACTCACCTTATAAGAAAGATTAAGGAAAGGCAAACCTACGTTCCTAGCATTTGTAGACTTAGAGAAAGCTTTTGACAATGTTGACTCTCTTTCAAATTCTAAAGGTGGCAGGGGAAAAAAACAGGAAGCAAAATGCTATTTACAATTTGTACAGTAACCAGATGCCAGTTATAAGAGTCGAGAGGCATGAAAGGGAAGCAGTGGTTGGGAAGGGAGTGAGACAGGGTTGTAGCCTCTCCCCAATGTTATTCAATCTGTATATTGAGCAAGCAGTAAAGGAAACAAAAGAAAAATTCCAACTAGGTATTAAAAACCATGAGGAAGAAATAAAAACTTTGAGGTTTTCTGATGACATTGTAATTCTGTCAACGACAGCAAAGGACTTGGAAGAGCAGTTGAATGGAATGGACAGTGCCTTGAAAGGAGGGTATAAGATGAACATCAACAAAATCAAAACAAGGATAATGGAATGTAGTCGAATTAAGTCTGGTGATGCTGAGGGAATTAGATTAGGAAATGAGACACTTAAAGTAGTAAAGGAGTTTTGCTATTTGGGGAGCAAAATAATTGATGATGGTTGAAGTAGAGAGGATATAAAATGTAGACTGGCAATGGCAAGGAAATTGTTTCTGAAGAAGAGGAGTTTGTTAACAATGAGTACAGATTTAAGTGTGAGGAAGTCGTTTCTGAAAGCATTTGTATGGAGTGTAGCCATGTATAGAAGTGAAACATGGACGATAAACAGTTTGGACAAGAAGAGAATAGAAGCTTTCGAAATTTGGTGCTACAGAAGAATGCTGACGATTATATGGGTAGATCACATAACTAATGAGGAGGTACTGAATAGAACTGGGGAGGAGTTTGTGGCACAACTTGACTAGAAAAAGGGATCGGTTGGTAGGACATGTTCTGAGGCATCAATGGATCACCAAATTAGTATTGCAGGGCAGTGTGGAAGGTAAAAATCGTAGAGGGAGACCAAGAGATGAATACACTAAGCAGATTCAGAAGGATGTAGGTTGCAGTAGGTACTGGGAGATGAAGAAACTTGCACAGGATAGAGTAGCATGGAGAGCTGCATCGAACCAGTCTTGGGACTGAAGACCAGAACAACAACAAAGGAAGTACACAAAATACTAATAAGTAAACCCGCTGTTCAGAATACGATAATTTTGAACTAACTCTTGGAAGAACAGAAATATTTTATTCTAACTTAGTGCTGGTCCAACAGACAGATCCAAAAGAAAGACATATCTATTTTACTTTATGATGTTTTGCCTCACATTGTGCGTTTGTTTGTTGGCAAACCATTTCTGTGTACATAGGATGAGTCCTTACCATATGCGATCACTCCATGTGAGTGAAAGCACTCAATTTTTTAAGCAATTTGGGGATGCCAAATCTTTTTCGCAGACATCTGAGAACAGTGTTGGTAATATGTAATCTGATTGTCTGACTACTCTTGCAATAGCATTTTCTCATGACTATGATAAAGTGTAATGTAAGTATGGGACTGCACACCTCTTCCACAATAAACTAACATAGGTTGAATCAATGGCTTTTTTTGCAAGAGCTGTTAGTACAGATTTAGCTGACATGGAATCCAGTGCTGTTTGGAAGTGTATGATTAACAAAGTGTTCATTCATACTTACTGTTCTGTAATTTTGTTCATGATCTAAACATGGGATACTGTGTACATCCACAGCTAAAGTTTGTTTTTTTTTTGCGTCATTGATCTTCTGATTGGTTTGATGTGGCTCACCATGAATTCCTCTCCTGTACCAGCCTTCTTATCTCAGAGTAGCAATTGCAACTTACATCCTCAATTTTTTGTTGGATGTACTCCAATCTCTGTCTTCCTCTAAGTTTTTTAGTCACTAAATCTTCCTCTAGTACCATGGAAAGTTATTCCCTGATGTCTTGACTGATATTCTATGGTTCTACTCCTTCTCCTCATTGGTGTTTTTCATACATTCCTTTCCTTGCCAACTCGAGGAGAACCTAGTCATTCCTTCCACATCAGTCCACAAATTTTCAATATTCTTCTGTAGCATTACAGCTCAAATATTTGAGTTATCTTCTGTTCTGATCTTCCCACAGTCAACATTTCACTACCATACAATGCTGTGCTCTAAACGTGCATTCTCAGAAATTTCTTTGTAAAATTAAAGTCTATGTTTGATTTAGTAGACTTCTCTTTGCAAGGAATGCCCATTTTGCCACTGCTAGCCTTCATTTTATGTCCTCCTTGCCCTGCCCATCATTCTTATTTTGATACCCAGAGAGCGAACGAAATTGATTAACTTCGTCTACTTTGTGATCGTCAAATCCAATGCTAAGTTTCTCGCTGTGCTAATTTCTGCTACTTATCGTTACTTTCGTGCTTCTTCTATTTACTCTCAATTCACATTCTGCACACATCATGCTGTTGATTGCATTCAACACCTCTTTTTCACTTTCACTGAGGATACCAATGTCATCAGAAAATCTTATCGCTGATATCATTACATCACAAATTTTAATCTCACTCTTGATCCTTCCATTTATTTCCCTGACTGCTTCTTCAATGCACAGATTGAACGGTAGGGGTATTAGACTACATCCCTGACTTACACTCTTTCTAATCTGAGCACTTAGTTCTGTAACTTCCAGTCTTTCTATCCTCTTGGTTCTTGTACATACTGTATACTATGTGACTTTCCCTATGGCTTACCCCTATCTTCTTCAGAATTTGGAACATGTTGCACCACTTTACATTTGCATTGTTGAACACTTTTTCTATGTCAACAAATCCTATGATGGTATCTTGCTTTTTCTTCTGGTCTTGTTTTCATTATCAACTGCACTGTTAGAACAGCTTCATTGGTGCTTTTGCCTTTCCTAAAGCCAAACTGATCTTCATGTAACAGATCCTCAATTTTATTTTCCATTCTTCTGTATATTATTCTTGTCAGAAACATGGATGCATTAAGTGTTAAGTTGATTGTGTGATATTTCTCACACTTGTCAGCTCTTGCTGTCTTCGTAATTTTATGGATGATGTTTTCCCAAAAATCTGATGGTCTCATACATTCTACACAATAACATGAAAAGTCATTCTGTTGACACTTCTCCCAACAACTTTGGAAATTCCGATGGAATGGTATTGATCCATTCTGCCTTACATGAGCGTAAGTCTCCCACAGATCTTTTAAATTATGATTCTAATACTGGTTCCCCTATCTCTTCCCTGTCAACTCCTGTTTATTCTTCTATTGCATCATAAGACAAATCCTCCCCTCAAAGAAGCCTTCAATGTACTCTTGTCACCTACCTGCTCTCCCCCCTGCATTTACATGTGGAATTACCATTCCACTCTTAACGTTGCTTTTAAGATCACTAAAGCCTACTATGGTTTTTCTATGTGCTAAGTGAGTCCTTGGGAGAACCTTTTCTTCCCCCCTGATGTCTTCACATTTTTCGCAGTTAAATTCCTGATACCTATGGTTTTCTTTCCACCTCTTGTGATTGCCCTTTTTAGAGATGTCCATTATTATTCAGCTGAACTACCTACTGAGCGATTATCATCACAATGCCTATAGCCACACAAAACTCTGTGTGTATTCCTCAATACTTCCGTATCCCACTTCTTTGCACATTGATTCTTCCTGACTAGTCTCTTAAACTTACACATAACCTTTGTAACTACTAAATTTTGATCTGAGTCCACACATGGGTATGCCTTACAATCCCATATCTGATCTTGGATCTCTGTCTGACCATGATGTAAACTATTGGAAATCTTCCCATATTTCTTGGCCTTTTCCAAGTATACCTCCTCTTCTTGTGAACCCTGAACAATTTATTTGCTATTACGAGTTGAAATTTATAGCAGAATTAAATTAGTTTTTCTCCTCTATTATTCCTACTACCAAACCTGTAACCCTTTATTCTACTTCTTTCCCTACACCTGCATTCCAGTCCTCCTTGATTATTAGATTTTCATCTCCCTTAACATACTGAATTACCTGTTCAATAGCCTCATATGCTTTGTCTATTTCTCCTTCTTCTGCTTGTGACATCAGCATTTATACCTGAACTATAGTTGTCAGTGTTGGTTTTCTGCTGATTCTGATGAGAATGCCCCTATCAGTGGGCTGTTCATAGTAACTAACTCTCTTCACTATCTTCCTACTCATAACCAATCTTACTCCCACTATACCATTTTCTACTGCTGTCTACTCATCTGATCAGGAGTCCTTGCTTTCTTTCTATTTCACTTCACTGACCCCCACTATATTTAGACAATCTTCCCATTTCCCTTTTCAGATTTTCTATCATCCCTACCATGTTTAAACTTCCAACATTCCACTAACTAACTCACAGAACAATACCCTTTCATTGGTTATTGAATCTTTTTCTCACAGTCACCACCCCCTTGGCAACCCCTCCCAGAGATCTAAATGGGGACTAGTCCAAAATTTATTGCCAATGGTGTGATCACAACAACACTTTTTCAATTACAGGCATGTACTGTGGATATACATTGTGTGTCTTTGACGCAGTAGTTTTTATTGCCTTCTGCATCCTCATGCCCCAGATAATTGCTGACTCTTCTGCCTTTTTAGAAGCAGTTTCCTGCCCCCAAACCAATCAAGTGCCCTAAACCTCTGCCCACTCATCCCCCCTCTTTGACAAGGCCATTGGCAGGTCAAGGGTGAGTTCTTATACCAGAAGTCTCTGGCTCCATTGTTGTTCATTTTCATTCAAAATTTAAGAAGTGACGAGGTTCGAACCTGGACTAAAGACATTTTGATTAGTAGTCAAAGATCCTACTGCTAGACCATGGTTTACCTGATCAAAATCTAAAGATTATTCAATATGGCTGCTCCTAATTTTACTGGCAGGAGAAATTTATTTTATACAATGGCCATTTATAGATGTTATTTTTGCTGATTAAAATGTTAGTTGAAGTAGCTTATTGTCATACTTTTGGTTTATTTTGCAGTTTCTTGATGTCACATTTGAAATAATATGCTAATTATTTTATGTGTTACACATAATGCATTACGCTTTTTTACATTATTGAAAATATCATTCATATTAAATCTATTAAGACTAGGTAACTGAACAGAAAGTACACATTTATTCATTCAAATGCTGTTAAAAGTTTCTCTAATACAAACACTGTTTTCCTTTACACATTATCATTGAAAGATTATGCAACAGAGCCATGAACATCTCACTATAGTGGTAAAATAGGCACACTCACTCAGCTTCAACCAGAAAGCTGTACTGCCATCAGTCCCATAAGAGAATATTTGAGTTTATCAATCTGTCACCTAAAAGTTCTCCAATGTCACTAATTACTGGTAGAATCAAGAGTTAATTCATCACTAACTGGGACTGCACACAAACCTTTTGGATCTGTTACCATAAGTGCTGTCAGACTAATTTGAAAGTTCACTTTTACCCTTGGCTGTTTCATCACCAAAATTGTCTTTAGCCATAAGAGTAAATCCATCTTCAAAGTACTTCTGATTTCTTACAAAAAATAAAAGCAGTAACTAGTAATTTTAATAATGTCGTTTATTAAGAACAATCAAAGCCATTATTAGTTTTGAATCAATAGGTGCATAATTAGATAGTTGTTCAAATTTAGAATTTTATTTAGCTTGTGCTAAGCAAGAGACACTGGCTAGTTTTTGTTGGAGGGGAAGATCCTTGAGATGGTGGTGCCGAACAGCAAAAATGTCAAAAAAGGACTGCTATACTTTAACAAGACTTAACAATGAACTAAAACAATGTAAACAACTTTCTGAGACAACAGTGAGTTAGTTTTGTGCTCCTTACATACTTAATCCTGTGCCATTGTTGGCTGTTCGTTAAGAAGTTCGTATTTTACAAAATTATAAGTAAGATTCAACATTTTTTGGAACTTGTGAGATACAGAGTGTCTACAGCCTGTAACTCGCCCCCCCCCCTTCCCACCCCCCTCCACACACACACACACACACACACACACACACACACACACACACACACAAATATTATGGCTATAACAACTTTCTGGTGGCATTTCTGTAATTATTGTGTACTGTATAATATACAATAATGACATACAACTACACACACATAAATACAAGGGTGATTCGAATGCAGACCTTAAAAGTACTATAAAATTTTGAAAAGTTGTGTGATGGAGTTGGTAGTGAACAGTAGTACTCATTGAGGTTCTGATGGTGACTGACAGGTAGCAGCGTTTAGTGGAGGTGTCAAAACCAACCAAAATTCAAAGCCATTTTCACTATTTTTTGACCATGACTGTCTCAAGAATTATGTAAAGCTTTTTTTTAAAAAAATTACTGCTACCAGTCACAAACTTTGTAAACTATTGTATTACTTATTTATTTAGCAACATGTTTCAAGAGAATACCTCATCTTCAGGCTAGATGGCACTACAAAAACAACAGAAGAACAAAGATGACCACAGCATTTACAAAAAGACTATGTTACATCAGTATGACCTTATTGCAAAGTTGTTTTTGTAATTCCATTTAGCCTTAAAATGAAGTATTCCCTCTAAACATGACGCTAAATAAATAAGCAATACAATAGTTGACAAAGTTCGTGACTGGTAGCAGTAATTTAAAAAAACCCTTACCACCAAAATTCATCATAGAATGACAGCACAGTTCAGTGATTGAGTTTATCACTGCAGCAAGTGTTGAGTGGTGTAGGAAGTGTACAAGTGATGTAACTTCTGTGGAGGATGTCTCAAGATGAGGCCAGGCTCACTCCATTGTGGCGGACGAGAACACTGTGTTAGTGGAAGAGATTGCAAAAGAGAACAGACGCGTAATTCTGAATGAAATGGCCACAAGTTTGAAGATTAGTATTGGTTCAGTGCAAAATATTGTTCATAATGTACTGCACATCAGTAATATGTCTGCAAGATAGGTGCACTGTCAGTTGACTGCCAAGTTGAAAGACCACTGCACCTGCCATGTCAAAGGTGGTGTATTCCTGGGAAAAATTGTTACAGGCGATGGGACTTGGATCCAACTCCATCAACCACAAACGAAAATGTCTAGCAAGTAATGGTGCCATAGTTCACTGCCAACATCAAAAAACTTTCGCACTCAACCATCTGCCAGAAAAGTCATGCTCACTCTCTTCTGGAACGCAAACAAAGTAATTGTGGAGCATTAAATGGGTAGGGGAGCAATGGTAACCAGTGTAACTTATTCAGACATGCCAAAAAATCTACTTTGCCCTCCGGTCGGCAGTAAATGATGAGAACGTTTGGAAGAAAGCAAAAAAAAAAAAAAAAAAAAAAAAAAAAGTGTGAAATCTAACGGGACTTAACTGCTAAGGTCATCAGTCCCTAAGCCTACACACTACTTAATGTAAATTATCCTAAGGACAAACACACACACCAATGCCCGAGGGAGGACTCGAACCTCCACCAGGACCAGCTGCACAGTCCATAAATGCAGCACCTTAGACTGCTCGGCTAATCCCGCGTGGCTGAGAACGTTTGACTTTAGGAGTATTATTATATCATGACAATGCCCAACCACATACAGCCTATAATGCAGTTGAGACTATTCTGGAAATTAAATCTGAATGTCTTATGCACACTTCTTATTAACCAGACCTCACTCCTAGTGACTTATCTGTTGAATGCACTCAAAGAAGCAATGGAAGACGGATATTTCAGAAGTGATGAAGAAGTGAAAACTGTGGTGCATGACTGGCTACACACACAACAAGAATTCTTTCATCATGGTATCTATGCACTTCTGAAGCGTTGAAATATGTGCATTCAATGTCAGGGAGACTAAGTCGAAAAAGACATGCAAGTTTCTTTCATTGCTTCAATTAAAAATTTTATAGCACTTTAAAGGTTTTCATTTGAATCAGTCTCATGTTATGATGATGAGTGCTAAATTAGCATTGTTGACAGAATAAGATAACTGCAAGATTACAAGAAGTAGGTTACTGCAATTAAATGGCTATTCGTTTTTAGTGTGGTACTTAATGGTAGACTGGTGCCCGAATGTGTAGCTTGTTAAGGTGAATACTGTATTTTTATACTTTAATGTAGAAAGAAGGTAGGTACAGTTCTGTTGAAAGCCTGAAATGACTAACATCATCTGTTCACTGACAAGATGAGATGGCGATATTAATTTGTAATGTGTATTTCAATTTCTCAACAAAATTATGAGAATTTTTTTTTTTTCACTGTGTGATATTTGGAGTTGGTGTTCAATGTTTTCACCCAACGTCTATTTGATATATTATTGAGACATATGGAATCAGAGTGTTCTTTAAATTGAGGCTCACTGACAAAACTTAGGAGGTTGTTCAGGGAGATTTCCTGACAAGATTGGTATAAAAAACTTTTGTTCTTCAGTGGTTTGTAACAGAATAGCCCCAATTTTTTTTCTATGAAAATACCATCACAACCATGAAGCAGCAGCTCATATGCAATCACCAAAATGTAAAACACAAAATGCCTATGTACAGATTTGAACGTACTGTGATGTGGTGGACACTACTGTTGGAACAGTTGACACCATGCCATGGTGCACCAGTGAACAGCATATGAGTTGAATATCAGCCAACACTTCATTAGTAGCCTATAAATAATGTTCTGTTGTCGTGAACAACAAGCATCGATGTTGCTGTAGGGTAGTGAAAGAGTGAGGGGTATGTGTAGAATGTGGGTTGGAATTTCATTTGGGTGACTGTAGTTGGGAACTGAATGGACAACTGAATGAGGCTCTCCCTCTGAGTTGTAGGCTCAGCACGAATGACAAGAGAACTGCTGAACTGATGGCAAAGATTTGTGCCCTTCAGGATGAATTAGAACTCGAAGAATTTGATCTCAATAGGTCCAAAGGGTCATAAGATCATAGTAACTCATTAAAGTTAGCTCTTCAACTTAATTTGCATCTGAGCTTACAGTATCAAATTAATTTGACTTGCTATCTGAAGTATGAGGGAAGAGCCTGATTCAGCTTTAGATGACAGAGGGCGCAGTAAACTGCTACCAAAGAGACTCAATGTAGTCAGCACTAAAAGAGAGTAGGAAGAAAGGAAACTTGCAGCTAGGTAGTAGCAATGAGAGAAGTATAGGCCAGATGTTACAGGAAAAAATAGGAACAAGGCACCAGGTTGCAAGTATTGTCATTCCAACTGCTAGTCTTGACCAGGTGACGAGAGACACAGGGAATTTATGTAAATATTTTGGCACACAGAATCAGGTTGTTGTAGCAGGTGGAGCAGGGAACAGGCTTCTAAGGACAGTTTAAGCACAGCATTGGGGGTGATCTGGATGAAACAGGATTAGCAACTACAGGCACAAACGTTTTGAGGAGGTCCTATAGCACCATACCCAGCCCTGGATCAACACTGGTGTTAGCTATGTGAACAACGAGCCGAGAAGGCTGCTGCTAACTGAAACGAAATCTCATATGAATGCAGTGCTGTTGCTACAGTTGGGAGATGTAGATGCACTAGACATGGCCTACTCCACAATAGAAGAAGGAAAGATATGTTTGCTGAGTTTCTTGCACAAAATATATGGAGGAGGGGGAGCACCATCACAAAAAGCAAGATCCCTGTGGTTGCTGGCATCAGAGAGATACTTTTTAGGTTAGAATTGGGATTCATGCACCCTGTTTTGAAAGAAGTCAAAATGCCAGAAGAGCCCCACAAAATGATACTAATGGTCAGACAAGTAAAGTCAGCTTATTTCATCAAAATGTTACAGGACTGAGTAATAACATAGAATAGCTTCTTACCTGTTAGGAAAATTTAGAGAGCTGAGAAAAGATAGAATTCCTGTGCCTACTTGAGCAACAAATAACCACAGGCTTAGGTAAGTTACATATAAATGATTATACTCTAGCAGCTTACTCATGTAGAATTGATATGGGTAATTAGGAGTTGTTACAGATATTACGACAGGACACACATTCGAAAAAGTTGAAACAAGTAGATTTTGTAGTGAGCAGCACGCAGAAGTGTGTGCTGTGAATTAATAATGAAAAATAGTTCACTTTCAATTGCAACTGTATCTAGACCCCCACTGAGAAATTTTGAACTGTTATGAGGAATATGGATTTCTTACTATGGTATCTTTCAGCCAGCAGCAAGAAGTTATTTGACTGTGGTGACTTCAATGACAATTTTATAATGGATTCTGACAGGGAAAATAATGGTTTACCCAGCAACAAATTCTATCTCTGATCATTCTGCACAGTAAGCCAGGATAAATAACATAGTGCCCTACAGTAGACAGAATAATTAATGTCTCCAGGATAAATGTCTCTAAGAATAGTGTACTAAAGATGACATGGGATGAAATTTATAATGAACCAAATGTTAACACAAAATTTAATCTAATCTATGATAAATTCGTATTACTATTTGAAAATAGCTTTTCAAAACAGATAATCAGAAACTATATTAAGCAGTTATGTAAAAAAAAAAATATGGATCACTGGATGTTTTAGAGTATCTTGTGACTGGAAAAGGAAAAGGTATCGATTGACAAGAACAAGTCGATATCCTGCAGTACTTTCACACAACAAAAAATACTCCAAATTACTAAAAAAAGTTGTTAAAAATCGACAAACATGTCAGAATCAGTAATTCTGAAACAAACTTAGGGCAATATGGAATGTAGTGAAACAGGAGACAGGACAGCCAGCCCAAGAAGAGGATGTCACTAGTGAACTGACTGGAAGATCTCTAAATGATGAGTCAATTGGTTCAAATGGCTCTGAGCACTATGGGACTTAACTTCTGAGGTCATCAGTCCCCTAGAACTTAGAACTACTTAAACCTAACCAACCTAAGGACATCACACACATCCATGCCCGAGGCAGGATTCGAACCTGCGACCGCAGTGGTCGTGTGGTTCCAGACTGTAGTGCCTAGAACTGCTCATCCACTCCGGCAGGTAAATGATGAGTCACAGTAGCAAATATCTCTAATAATAATTTTTTTTTCAAAAACAGTAGAAAGTATAGGGGCAAAAACTTAAATTCCAGCTGTATGTTGAAAAAGCAACTCTCATAAAATTCAATCATGTGAACCTATCTCCAACTTCTCCTTCTGAAATTAAGAAAATTTAACATCCTCTACAAAATATAAGCTCATCTGGTTCTGATGGGATTTCCAACAGAATACCACAGATTTGTGCCCATATAATAATCCCAGTATTATTTTAAATACTGTGTATTTAAAAATTAGTTAAACAAAAGTAACTTTTAATTGTGATACAGGTAAGTATCTTACAGAAACGTTTGTTTCAGCACTGAATGCAGTATATCTTAGAGTTTTATTCTCACCTAACACAGTTAGTTCCCAATATTCTCATTAGGTGAAACTCGTGGAATGAATTATTACAAGGAGTCATCATGGAATCATACAATGGACCTGAGTGTGTGCAGTGCTGTTTAGGGTTTCATGAATCCCAAATCAGCTACTACAGTTCAGAGACAATTCAGGAATAAGAGCAGCAAGTCTGCTGAAAGACCAACTGCTATTAATTCATGCAACTGTTTCACCAAACTGGCTGTGTGTCACATACAGCGCTGACTCAGGGTTGGCCAGCAGCCTCTGAAGCAGCAACTGAACAAGTCTGGCAGTCTTACATTTATAGTCCACATAAATCAGAGAGATGAGCACACTTAGAATTAAATACACCCAGTGTTACAGTGTGGAAAGTATTATGCAAATGATTTTCATCCATTCAAACCTTACCAACCAGAACTGTTGCAAGCTTTATGAGAAAGTGGCAAAGAAAAATGAGCTGAGTTTTGTGTACAAATGTTCAAGAAAATGCAGATTGAAGATAACTTTCTTAGTAAAATTGTGTTCAGTTATGAGTCCATCCTTCCAAACCTGCAGTACAGTGAATTGGAATAACGTTCAAACATGGGGTAACAGAAGCCATATCATGAAATCAAATGTGTATGGGACTCACCTATGGTAAACATATTTTCCATGGTAAGCTGTAAGAAGATTTACAGTGCTTTCTTTTTTGCAGAGTGAACTGTAACTCATCTATCATACCTAAACATGCCTGAAGATTATCTAATGCCTCAATTACAAGGGCACAAAATTTATTTTCCAGCCAGATGGCATGCCACATCATCATCAATTAGTTGCCGTGTACCTCTGAAGGAATGTCCCTGGATTGGACATAGTGGAACCATATCCTGGCCACCACAGTCTCCTCATTTAACCCAATGAACTTCTGTACATGGGGTTACATTAAAGACAGAGTGGCAGTGGTTAGCACTCTGGACTCACATTCATCAGGACGACAGTTCAAACCCACGTCTGGCCACACTGATTTAGGTTTTCTGTCATTTCCATAAATCGCTTCAGAAAAATGCTGAGATGGATCCTTTGAACGGGCACAGCTGACTTCCTTCCCCATCCATTCATAATTCGATGAGACCAATGACCTCACATTTGATACACTCCCCCAACCAACCAACCAACCAAAGATAATATGTTTCTTTCTCTGCTTCTTGGAAATGATGATGAACTTCAACAACAGATAACACAAGCAATTGCCATAATATATCAAGACCGGCTTCAAAGGATTTGGCAGAAAACTGATTACAGATGGAAAATTTGTTTTGTTACAAAATGTAGCTACACTGAAAATCTGTAAATAAAGCTTGAAGATTTACTGCTTTCACTGCTGTATCAAACATTTTGGTAAATTATGTACATTTTTCACAATTAGAGGTTGCTTTTGTGTAACTAGCGTATAAACATTCTTGGAGTTGTTGCTGTGTCAGTTCATTGTAAAACCTTGAGCTTTCAGTGATTATCTCCATCACCTTTGCTGTGAGCAAGTGTCAGTAGAAAAGCTGCTGCCATGGCCGTAATAGAACATTGATGGCTACTGATTAGTCAATAATTACATAATGCTGTTGCAGATGGTGTCAATGTCACTGCTCCTGTATTAGTGCAAACATTGTGACAAATATATTGTCACAGAAGAATCTCAGTAGTGCCATGGAGTAGTGGTTATAATACTAAACTGTAGCATGGAGGGTCATGAGTTCAAAACTCACCTGGACTGTACAATTTTAATTTCTACATTCAGTTCGAGTACATTCTAGAATTATCCATAAATGTCAAGAATCACTGTACTGGAATGTTCTGCAGCTGTATATATACTGTCTGTGTTCTGGCGGGAGACAGTTTGCTCCATGCTCTTGTATGTGCAAGTGCTGAGTAAACCTTCGTTAAGTGAAGTTAGTGTTTGTCATTCAGCCAATTACACCTTCTTCTATGTGACATTATTCTCGTGGAGGCACCAGGTATTGGAACTTGTGATTGCGCACATTATCAACAACACAGTGGCTCCCATCAGGCCACGACAGAGCCGCCATTTATGTGGCGAGAAACCCGAGTTCGAGCCATATTCAACAGATCGCAATCTACCAGAGACAGAAGAAGAAGAGGACATTACGATGACAGCAACTGTGTGCCACCACATGAGACACCCTTCCAAGTCCCCTGGTGACAATGGCCAAGATCCAAACAAGTGGATGAAGGTATATGAGCATATAGCCAAATTTAACAAATGGGATGAAACTGTATGTTTGGCTAACATATTTTTCTACTTGGAGGGCACCGCCAAGCAATGGTACGAGAACAACGAGGATAAGTTGACAAGCTGGGAAGTATTCCAGGCGGAACTGCTCAAGTATTTTGGCGACGCACAATGACAGAAGTGTAAGTCTGAAGATAAAATAAAGTGCAGGGCACAGCGTCCAGGAGAAACTACAGCATCCGACATTCAAGACATCTTGGAGCTGTGTAAAATGATGGATCCTAGAATTAAGGAGGAAGATAAGGTTGCACATCTCAGGAAGGGTGTTGCTGAAAACATGTATCAAGCCCTAGTCCTGAAGGACGTTTTGACAGCACACGACTTCATAAAATGGTGCCAGTATATAAAAACAATGAATCAAAAAAGAATTGCACATAAGAAGCTTGAACGGTTTCCAAATGTCATATCAATGTCTATGATGAAGGAATCGACTGATTTCACAAGTGTTCTTCGTCAGATAGTGAGGGAGTAAGTTCAGAAGGCACTTGGTCTGCACGGTGAGCAAAAAACCCAGAAACTTCAAGAGGTCATAAGGGAGGAAGTAGAACAGACATTGAACCCAATCTCTAGTCCTTCAGTTCCCTTTAAAATGGTGAAAGAGTCGAGACCCAGGCAGAGTTACACTCCTACATTGCCACATGAGCAACCTGTTTGGGCACCAAGGAAGACTGATGTCTGGAGGACCCAGGATAACCAACCAAAACGTTTCCACTGTGGACGACCGGGACATGTGGTGCACTATTGTTGAGAAGGCTGCATATATTTGATAATGTCCACACCAGAAGATAGCAGGCCGATCTTAGCCGATGCCAACTATGGGATAACGAAGATGAACCAGAAGACGTGGGTGCAGGATGACGTAGGTCACCATCACTGCAAGGTAGCCACTGGAGAGGATGCTCCCCAACACACTGATCAAGGTCTCCATCGTCATTTAGAAGCTCCAGCCAATCACCTAGCCACCGCAATCTGGAAAATAAAGGGAGCGACCTTTCTTGGAGGTGAGGCCGCTGAAGAGAAAAATCCTATGCAGTTGATCACTACAAAAATGATAAGAAACTTCATCGATATCCTCACATATGGCCTACCAACCAAAGCTCTTGTGGACTCTGGAGCATCATATTACGTCATTTCGGAGAAGTACCGTCGCCAGTTGCAGAAAATCGTATCCGTTGACAACAAAACATCTGTGCTGAAGGTGACTAATGGGAAACATGTAAAACCTATAGGAAGATGTACCATTTGTGTGGTTATAAGTGACCATACACAGCCCTCCTAACCATGAACCATGGACCTTGCCGTTGGTGGGGAGGCTTGCACGCCTCAACAACACAGATAGCCGTACCGTAGATGCAACCACAACGGAGGGGTATCTGTTGAGAGGTCAGACAAACGTGTGGTTCCTGAAGAGAGGCAGCAGCCTTTTCAGTAGTTGCAGGGGCAACAGTCTGGATGATTGACTGATCTGGTCCTGTAGCACTAACCAAAATGGCCTTGCTGTTGTGGTACTGCGAACGGCTGAAAGCAAGGGGAAACGACAGCCGTAATTTTTCCCAAGGGCATTCAGCTTTACTGTATGAACAAATGATGATGGCATCCTCTGGGGAAAAATATTCCAGAGGTAAAATAGTCACCCATTCGGATCTCCAGGCAGGGACTACTCAGGAGGACGTCGTTATCAGGAGAAAGAAAACTGGCGTTCTACGGATCGGAGCGTGGAATGTCAGATCCCTTAATCGGGCAGGTAGGTTAGAAAATTTAAAAAGGGATATGGATAGGTTAAAGTTAGATATAGTGGGAAATAGTGAAGTTCGGTGGCAGGAGGAACAAGACTTTTGGTCAGGTGAATACAGTTTTACAAATACAAAATCAAGTAGGGGTAATGCAGGAGTAGGTTTAATAATGAATAAAAAAACAGGAGTGCAGGTAAGCTATTACAAAAAGCATAGTGAACGGATTAATGTGGCCAAGATAGACACGAAGCCCACGCCTACTACAGTACTACAAGTTTATATGCCAACTAGCTCTGTAGATGACGAAGAAATTGAAGAAATGTATGACAAGATAAGAGAAATTATTCAAATAGTGAAGGGAGATGAAAATTTAATAGTCATGGGTGACTCGAAGTCAGTAGTAGGAAAAGGAAGAGAAGGAAACATAGCAGGTGATTATGGATTGGGGAAAAGAAATGAAAGAGGAAGCCGTCTGGTAGAATTTTGCACAGAGCATAACTTAATCATAGCTAACACCTGGTTCAAGAATCACAAAAGAAGGTTGTATACATGGAAGAAGCCTGGAGATACTGACAGGTTTCAGATAGATTACATAATGGTAAGACAGAGATTTAGGAACCAGATTTTAAATTGTAAGACATTTCCAGGGGCAGATGTGGACTCTGACCACAATCTATTGGTTATGGACTGTAGATTAAAACTGAAGAAACTGCAAAAAGGTGGGAATTTAAGGAGATGGGACCTGGAGAAACTGACTAAACCAGAGTTTGTACAGAGTTTCAGGGAGAGCATAAGGGAACAATTGACAGGAAAGGGGGAAAGAAATACAGTAGAAGAGGAATGGGTAGCTTTGAGGAATGAAATAGTGAAGGCAGCAGAGGATCAAGTAGGTAAAAAGATGAGGGCTAGTAGAAATCCTTGGGTAACACAAGAGATACTGAATTTTATTGATGAAAGGAGAAAATACAAAAATGCAGTACGTGAAGCAAGCAAAAAGGAATACAAATGCCTCAAAAATAAGATCGACAGGAAGTGCAAAATGGCTAAGCAGGGATGGCTAGAGGGCAAATGTAAGTATGTAGAGACCTATCTCACGAGGTGTAAGATAGATACTGCCTACAGGGAAATTAAAGAGACTTTTGGAGAAAAGAGAACCACTTCCATGAATATCAAGAGTTCAGATGGAAACACAGTTCTAAGCAAAGAAGGGAAAGCAGAAAGGTGGAAGGAGTATATAGAGTGTCTATACAGGGGCGATGTTCTTGAGGAAAATATTATGGAAATGGAAGAGGATGTAGATGAAGATGAAATGGGAGATATAATACTGCGTGAAGAGTTTGACAGAGCACTGAAAGACCTAAGTCGAAACAAGGCCCCGGGCGTAGACAACATTCCATTAGAACTACTGACAGCCTTGGGAGAGCCAGTCCTGACAAAACTCTACCATCTTGTGAGCAAGATATATGAGACAGGCAAAATTCCCTCAGACTTCAAGAAGAATATAATAATTCCAATCCCAAAGAAAGAAGGTGTTGACAGATGTGCAAATCACCAAACTGTCAGTTTCATAAGTCACAGCTGAAAAATACTAATGGGAATTCTTTACAGACAAATGGAAAAACTGGTAGAAGCCGACCTCGGGGGAGATCAGTTTGGATTCCATAGAAATGTTGGAACACGTGAGGCAATACTGACCCTACAACTTATGTTAGAAGAAAGATTAAGGAAAGTCAAACCTACGTTCCTAGCATTTGTAGACTTAGAGAAAGCTTTTGACAATGTTGACTGGAATACTCTCTTTCAAATTCTGAAGGTGGCAGTGGTAAAATACAGGGAGCAAAAGGCTATTTACAATTTGTACGGAAAGCACATGGCAGTTATAAGAGTCAAGGGACATGAAAGGGAAGCTGTGGTTGGGAAGGGAGTGAGACAGGGTTGTAGCCTCTCCCTGACTGTATATTGAGCAAGCAGTAAAGGAAACAAAAGAAAAGTTCATAGTAGGTATTAAAATCCATAGAAAAGAAATAAAAACTTTGAGGTTCGCCGATGACATTGTAATTCTGTCAGAGACAGCAAAGGACTTGGAAGAGCAGTTGAACGGAATGGACAGTGCCTTGAAAGGAGGGTATAAGATGATTATCAACAAAATCAAAACAAGGATAATGGAATGTAGTCGAATTAAGTTGGGTGATGCTGAGGGAATTAGATTAGGAAATGAGACACTTAAAGTAGTAAAGGAGAGAAATTTGTTAACATCGAGTTAAGTTTCAGGAAATCGTTTCTGAAAGTATTTGTATGGAGTGTAGCCATGTATGGAAGTGAAACATGGACGATAAACAGTTTGGACAAGAAGAGAATAGAAGCTTTCGAAATTTGGTGCTACAGAAGAATGCTGACGATTATATGGGTAGATCACATAACTAATGAGGAGGTACTGAATAGAACTGGGGAGGAGTTTGTGGCACAACTTGACTAGAAAAAGGGATCGGTTGGTAGGACATGTTCTGAGGCATCAAGAGATCAACAATTTAGTACTGGAGGGCGGTGTGGATGGTAAAAATCGTAGAGGGAGACCAATAGATGAATACACTAAGCAGATTCAGAAGGATGAAGGCTGCAGTAGGTACTGGGAGGTGAAGAAGCTTGCACAGGATAGAGTAGAATGGAGAGCTGCATCAAACCAGTCTCAGGACTGAAGACCACAACAACAACACAACGCTTAGGATTTGTCATCTTACAAGAATGTAGTCTCGACGTCAATCTCGGATGGGACTTTTTGAAAGCTTCTCAGACAATTATAGATTGTGGTCGATTGAAGATTATGCTAGACGAGATGAGATACTGTGGACAGGAAGATGCGTATCCAAGTGTGTGCACACTGTGTGTGGTGGATGAAGTGACTATTCCTCTGGTCAGCACTAGAAAGGTAACTGTCATGTGTCGTGCCAAGCATCAACCCATGGAATTGTAGTGGAATGTAAGTGAAGCATACCACTGGAGAATAACTTCATCATCCCAGCCTCTGTTGTCTAGTTTAAGAACGGATTCATTGAATTGTGGATAGTTAACTGTCGCCAAGAACTGCAGATCCTTCCAAGACGCATGTGCATAGCAAATGCCGAGCCGTTAATTGCAGAACAGCTGAGCATCATAGAAACCTCCCATGCCACGTCTATGGGTGAAATTAGCGCTACCACTATGAGACAAGATCTTCTAGCTTGACTATCACCAAACCTCACTAAGGAACAACAGAAGAAGCTACTTGCCATTCTCCAAGAGTTCTCTGAATGCTTCAATCCACGGGTGAAGAGCAAATTAGACAAACTGCTGATGAAGCACTGGATTAGAACTGGAGACTATCAACCAATAAACCAGAGAGCATACCGTGTGTCAGGAATGGAACATCGAATAATTCATGACGAGAAATGATGAAGAATAACATCATTCAGTCTTCGCAGCGTCCATGGTCGTCACCAGTGGTCCTCGTAAGGAAGAAGGATGGCAGTTGGTACTTTTGTGTTGACCACAGGAAGCTTAATAAGATAACTAAAAAGGAAGTTTACCCTCTTCAATGAATTGACAATACACTAGATTGTCTGAAGGAGGCTAAGTTTTTTTCAACCATGGACGTGTACTCAGAATACTGGTAAATCGAAGTAGATGAGGCTGATCGCGAGAAAACTGCATTCATCACCCCTGAGGGGCTGTATGAGTTTAAGGTAATGCCATTTGGTTTGTGTAATGCACCAGCAACTTATGAATGGATGATGGATAATATTCTACGTCACCTGAAGTGGACGATGTGTCTTTGTTATTTAGATGACACTATAGAGACATTTGATGAGCATATAAAAAGAGTGAGGGCTGTTCTTAATTGTCTCCTACAAGGCGGACTGAAACTTAATCCAAGGAAGTGTCTCTTTGGAGCAAAAGAAATCAAAATACTTGGACACCTCGTGTCAAATGAAGCTGTGTGGCCAGACCCAGAAAAGGTGAGAGTTATAACGGAATTTCCTATTCCTAAAAGTATTAGAGAAGTGAGAAGCTTCCTCAGATTATGTCCTTATTACCATCATTTCATTAAAGACTTTTGTATCAAATCCAGGCCACTCCAAGAGTTGTTAAAAGTGATGCTAAATTTATCTGGGGTGGTGCTCAACAAGATTCTTTCGATGTGCTGTGAAAAGCTCTTACAAATGACCCTGTACTTTGTTTATATGATGAGAGAGCAGTTTGTTCTGTGCTCTTGTATGTGCAAGTGCTGAATAAACCTTCATTAAGTGAAGCTAGTGTTCATCATTCAGCTAATTACACCTTCTTCCATGTGACAATATATACATCTTCTCTGCATCCAAAGCTTGCATTAATGGAATGCTAACATTATATAAGCTACCACGATTCAAGTTCTTCTTGCACATTCTTATTTCTACAGCCTCTTTAATTACGGAATCCCAGTATTTAGGAGCCTGGGACAAAACTTTAAATAATCACTGGCCAACCAGAAACCATCTACGTGCTACGTAAGGCCACCACAGCAGCAATTTTGACAATCACTTGCTTGTGATGAAGACAATGTCAAAAGGTCAACTTTTTTTCTGTCAAAAGGTCGAGGTTTCATCCTCATGGCAAAAGTCTGAGAATGTTTCATACAACAGCAGTGTCACAAAAGACTTATTTTCACACAGCTTTCCTCTCTGTGGGGGACATGGCATGACAGGTTTTTTGAACTGGAAAAGCCATGTATGAAATATGCACAGCTGTGAATTTGTCAGGATAAGGAGATCACCTTAAACATCACATAAGGCCGGCAGGAGTGAATAATGTTTCACAAAGACCAAGATCATGTTAAAGGTCACATAAGGTTGGCACGGGTGAATAATATTTTACAAAGACCAGCCTGGCAATCGTCAAAGAAAGGATACAACACAGAAGGTATGAATTGGATACAAACGCAACCTTTTATCATAAAACTGTCATCTCTTTCCATCTACAGTTTTCTCATCTCTCGACTGGAAGTGGATCAATATGTCAATGGCAGCTCATCAAAGAGCTCACCATAGCAATACAACAGCTAAACAAACAAAGAAATCTGAGTGACTTGCAAAAAGGCATAGATTAATGTCATCTCATGGAACAGCATGCACTGTCATCAATATATTGGACCAGAATATGGATGAAGGAGGCAATTCAGCCCTTAATAAAGGACTGAATTCATTCCCACACCACATAATTCACCTATCATGTGGAGTGGTATAGGCAGCGTGGCATTTCTCACAAGATGAGGCCAACAAGGTAACACCCTGCATTGCAGAAAGATGAAGACTTGTGGTACTTCTGCCTGACAAGGGAAATGCCATGCCTGTTCTTAATACCACTGAATATCACAGCAAAGCGGATCACTGTTGAAAGATAGTACACAAATGCCTGAAATGGGACCCTACCCTTTCATACATTAGAAAAACAGAGGCGCTCCTGAAGAATTCTTGTCTGCCAGATGATGTCATAAAAAAATCTTAGAGCATGAGCTCCTAGATCTCCCTGGTTGTACCGATTACCTGAGCTCCATAAGGGAAATAATTCTTTGAGGCCAATTGTTGGCACAACTGGTTCTTCTACTTACAGACTGACCAAATATTTAATTAGCTGACGACTCAAATAGTTGGCCACTGTGAATTTCACATCAGAACTCTCACTGTGAAAATTAAACAGATTAGAATTTGCACAAAAGTCAGCCTGACTGTTGTCTCACTATTTAAAAAACTTTCTCTGGAGGACATAATGAAAAGGTAAAGTTGTTTTGGCATGTTATGATAAACCACCTACTTCCTATATGATGGTAAATTTTATGAAATGATGGACATAACAGCTATGGGTTCTCTGTTGTCTCTTGCAATGACCAATTTTTTATTGGCCATTTTGAGGAACACGTATTAAATTTTTCTCCCCTTATTGCACCTTCATTTTATCATTATGCTGATGATGCATTTATGGTCTTGCCACATAACATAGAAACTCTTGAGCACTTCATTGAACATATAAACAGTATGCACCCCAACATCCAGTTCACTGTCAAGACAGTGAAAGAAGTAAGGCTGATATTTCTAGATGTTTTCATACAGTAAAAGTAAGAGGGCCACCTTGGCCACTGATTGTACTGAAAGCCAACACATACTGATTTATATCTTAGGGTCCAAAGTTTTCAGTATGCAGTCAAGAAGACAGCAGTTTTAAAAAATTTGGTACACAGAACAAGAACTGTTTCTCACGAGGACCACTTGGATTCGAAAATTAATCATTTGAAGTATGTGTTCCGAAACAATGGCTGTGGTTCATGTGATATGAAGGCAGTGCTCTCCAAGCAATGGGATGTGAAAATGTTGAACATTCACATGGTAAACCACCAGTCATATTCCTTCCTTTCTGTGGTGTTACATCCAGTGAAAAGACAGAATCTAGGGAAGATGAGATATAAGACCTATTTCTGTTTTCCAATCTCCTAAGAAGATAAAGGAGATGCTATGCCCTGTTAAACACAGTCTCAGGATCTCTGACATTTATAACACCCCTCCTGAGTGCAGGAGCAATTACATCGGTCAGTCCATCTCAAACCTTTTCTGACTCCTGTGGAGAACATCAACAGCATATTAAAAATTGAGAACTGGAGAAATCTGCAGTTGCTGAGCACAACTCCACAAGCCAACACAAAGAAGTGTTTGACAAAATAAAAGTTTGGACTGCAGCACATACACATTGGGATTCTGTAATTAAAAAGGCTGTAGAAATAAGAATGTGAGAGAAGAACTTCAATCATGACAGCAGAGATAATCTTAGCAGTGCATGGAAGCAAGTCCACAATGCAAAGCAGTAGTAGAAATATTTGTCGCAATATTGATGCTACTATGGGAGCAGTGATACCCCTAGAGCAGACACTGACAGCATCTGCAATAGCATTATGTAATTACCAACCAAACAGATATTGTCTATGGGCTTGATAAGGCCATTGTAGCAGCAGTTTTGACAGTCAGTCTGTAACAAAGACAATGGAGGCAAATCATCAAAAGCTAGAGGTTTAACCTAGCCCTGTATTTAATGCATCACTAATGCATGGCATATGTCTTAGTCAAACACCTATTTAAGAAAGGTGACAAGAGATGTCAATATCTACCGACCTGTTTCACAGCTGACATCATTTTTCAAAAACTCAGAGTTGGTGTATTCTACAATAGTATGTTACCTGAGCAGCAATAATATCCTCAAAAAGCCACATTTGGATTTAGAAACAGTTGCTCTACTGAGAATGCCATTTACATGTTCACTCCAAAAATTTAACAAGCATCAAACAAAAAAAAAAGCACTGGTTAGTATTTTCTGTACCTATCTAAAGCATTTGACTGTGTGAACCACAGTATTCTCCTAGATAAATTGAAGTTTTATGGGATTGATGGTCTAGCCAACGAATGGATGTCATATCTAACCAAAAGATTGCAAGCAGGAAGTTTTACTTAGTACTTAAATCAATAGACTCTGAGGAAAATAATTCTAACTTGGCAGATATCATGTATGGGGAGCCCCAAGGCTCAATATTATATCCACTATCTTGCATCTAATATAAAACAAGCAGAATTAATTCTTTTTGCAGGTGACACAAATAATCAGTCCATGCATACATCTGTAAACAGGACATGCTGAACAATGTTCCTCAAAGTATCACAGATTAAATTTCTGCAAATGAAAAAATATATATATATATATATCTCCAAAAACAAAGATGATGTGACTTACCGAACGAAAGCGCTGGCAGGTCGATAGACACACAAACAAACACAAACACACACACAAAATTCAAGCTTTCACAACAAACTGTTGCCTCATCAGGAAAGAGGGAAGGAGAGAGAAAGACGAAAGGATGTGGTTTTTAGGGGAGAGGGTAAGGAGTCATTCCAATCCCGGGAGCGGAAAGACTTACCTTGGGGGAAAAAAGGACGGGTATACACTCGCACACACACACATATCCATCCACACATATACAGACACAAGCAGACATCACACAAGCAGACAGACAAATATGTCTGCTTGTGTGATGTCTGCTTGTGTCTGTATATGTGTGGATGGATATGTGTGTGTGTGCGAGTGTATACCCGTCCTTTTTGCCCCCAAGGTAAGTCTTTCCGCTCCCGGGATTGGAATGACTCCTTACCCTCTCCCCTAAAACCCACATCCTTTCGTCTTTCCCTCTCCTTCCCTCTTTCCTGATGAGGCAACAGCTCCCGCTGTAAGACTTGCCCTATGCAACTTCCTGCCACCACCTATACCAGCTTTGTGTCTGGCAAAACAAACTATCAAAAAGATAGCCCCTTGTGAAATGACACATGTTGTGTACCAGCTGTTGACAGCCTCCTGTGAAATGACATGGCCTTTTACATTGATATGACTACCATCAAATTATCAATTAAGATAAATAGGCATAGGTGGAGAGCGTATACCGGCAACATACAACATTCTGTTGCAGAGCATGCTCTACAACATGGCAGTCATGACCTTAGTTCCTGTTTCACCATACATGTTAATTTTCTCCAATATATGTTATAGACATAAAATCAGATGCTTGAAAATGGCATAAAAGTATGTAACCTGGGTTGTACTTTAATAAACAACAAAACAGTCAAATGGCAGTGTGTTCCTTTAAAAAGTATTGTATGACTGTTGCTTAGCAACATCAAAAACTTGCCTAAATTGTCACTGCGTGGTTATGCCAGCAGGCCATTGAAGCTGCATTAATTCTGCAGTTTAAATTTGCTCTGTATCATTTATGTTAATAATCATTACAGTTAACTGAACTATTTATGAGTATAAAGCTTTTTAAATCAACAGAACATCCCTTCCAAAATAGCATTCAGTATCATCTTCCAATACAATTTTTTTTTATTTTCAATTTTTTTTTTGTCCTGGATATCCCCATGTAATCTACATCTGATACTCTGCAAACCACATAGTAGTGCATGGCAGAGGATATGTCCCATTGTACCAGTTATTACAATTTCTTCTGTTCTCTTCGTGTATGGAGCATTGGTAGAATGAGTGTTTGAATGCATCTGTGCATGCAGTCATTATTCTAATATTATCCTCATGATACCTGTTTGACTGATACACAGGAGGTTGTAGTATATCCAAGCTGATTCTTGAAACTTTGTTGATAAGACTTTCTCAAAGTAATTTCTGTCTGTCTTCAAGAGGCTGCCATTTCTGTTCCTTCAGCATCTCTGTAAGACTCTTCCATGGATTAAACAAACCTGTGACCATTCATGCTGCCGTGCTCTGTACACATTCAATAGCCCAGGTTAGTCCTAATTGGTAAGGGTCCCATACACTTAAGCAATATTCTAGGATGGATCGCACACGATTTGTAAACAATCTCTTTTGTAGACTGATTGCACTACCCCAGTATTCTAGCAATAAACCAGTCTATAATTTGCTTTACTGATGACTGAACCTATGTGATCATTCAATTTCATATCCCTAGAAAGTGTTACAACCAGGTATTTGTGTGAGTTGGCCGATTCCAACAGTGACTCACTGATATTAGAGTTATAGGGTACTACTTTTTCATTTTGTGACGTGCACAATTTTACATTTCTGAGCATTTGGAGCAAGTTGCCAATCTCTGCACCATGTCCAAATCTTATCTAGATCTGACTGAATATTTATGCAGCTTCTCTCCAAATAGTACTTCATTATAAATAACTGCACCATCTACAAAAAACCTGATTTTGCTAGAAATATTGTCTGCAAGGTTGTTAATATACAACACGAATAGCAAGGGTCCCAACCCACTTCCCTCAGTCTCAGCTGAAGTTACTTCTACATCTGATGATGACTCTCCGGCCAAGATAACATTCCAGTCTCCTCCCTACTAGAAAGTACTCAATACAGTCACAAATTTCACTTGATACCCATAAGATTATACCATTGACAACAAGAGACTGAAGAGCACTCAGAGAGTCAGTACAGGCAAGGAATTTAGCAGACATGACACATCTCATTTGCTCCATCACAATCAAGAGTAAATATTCCGAATTAAATTTTCACTCTGCAGCAGAGTGTGTGCTGATACGAAACTTCCTGGCAGATTAAAACTGTGTGCTGGACCAAGACTCAAACTCGGGACTGCCTTCTGTGGGCAAGTGCTCTACCAACTGAGCTACCTAAGCATGATTCACAATCTGTCCTTACAGCTTCACTTCTGCCAGTACCTGGTCTCCTACCTTCCAAACTTCACAGAAGCTCTCCTGCGAAACTTGCAGAACTAGCACTCCTGGAAGAAAGGATATTGCAGAGACATGGCTTTGTCACAACATGGGGGAAGTTTCCAGAATGAAATTTTCACTCTGTAGCAGAGTGTGCACTGATATGAAACTTCCTGGCAGATTAAAACTGTGTGCCAGACCGAGACTCGAAATTGGGACCTTTGCCTTTCACGGGCAAGTGCTCTACTATCTGAGCTACCCAAGCATGACTCATAACCCACCCTCACAGCTTCACTTCTGCCAGTACCTCGTCCCCTACCTTCCAAACTTCACAGACGTTTTACACTGTGCACCTGTAGTCCAGCTGCAATTGAATGAAAGCCTTATAAAACTGGAGCACACATGCCCTGTCCTGTCAGGATCCTTTCCCTTCACGTCCTTCAAGTGTGGTAACCATGAAAGCATGGAGGCAAAAATGACACCCAAAAACTAAAGTTTTTAAAAGGGAGGATGGTGTTCGACATATCCAATTCAAGTAAATTAAAAATATGATGAGAACAATTGAAATGAACACACATAACTTCTCTGCAGAAAACATAAAACCAGTCTTTACAGCCCTCTCCTCCAGTATGTAGCAAGTATGCACAAACATACGAGATCCTCTATGCTTGGAATATAGCGAGGTGATGTGTGAGAAAAAATATAAACATGCCATCAAGCACAATATGGCTTTCTTAAACTATAGCATTTGCAAGATTTTAAAATGTTATACAACACCTGGATATGCATGTACATCTGAGACAGCAACAGTCTCCTGAGGTATGCCTTGCTACTCTGTATTCCATCTATTCATCATAGAACATCCAAGACACATATTACTTTAGAGCTCATTAACATGCTAAAAACATAGCAACTTCTAAATTCTGTTACGTGAATATACAACCTCATCAGTCATAATTTTCCATCACTTTGATATACTCAACAGAAAAGTGAATACACTGCTGGGAAAAAAATAGTACACCCTTTTAGAGGTTTCCAGTTCACTCATGACTTATTGTTGCAACAGTGCATATGGATTACATGAAACTGTTGCATTTACAGATCAATAGCACAAATGGTTCTGAGGTATCATGTATAGACCCATGCTAAAACACTCATATTGGTATGTGGTGTAGCCTCCACAGGCAACATTACAGGTGTTGACTCTGACATCTAGTCAGTCATACAGATCGTGAATACTCTCCTGCAATATATTATGCCATATCCATGTGGCCTGTGCACATAATTCTGTATGAGTTGCTGGTTGATGAGTCACAAGTCTCATTTCTTGTTCTACTGTATCCCACATGTGCTAATCTGGAGACAAGCCCAGAGATTACACTGGCCAGGGAAGTTGCAACATGTCTTGCAGAGCATGTTGACTTTCACAGGGAGTATATTGGTGAGCATTACCCTTTTGCAAAAACACATCACATCCCCATTGCAAGAATGGCAAAAGAACAGGTCTAACAACATTCTGCATGTAATGAGCACTGATTAGCTTTCCCTCCAGAAACATAGAAAGCGAACAAGAGTTGTAGCCTGTCCCTTCCCAGGCCATGAGGCTTGGGGTGGGGATAGTGTGTCTGGGATGAATGCACTCTACAGCACAGCGATCACAAGGTCTACGTCGTACACTTGTGTGGAGGTAGAAATTGCCTTCACTGCTGAAGACCATGGCATGCCATTCAATCTGCCAAGTGCTCCTCCAATGGCACCAGTCGATCCACGCACATTGATGCTGTTGTGTGAGTGACGTGTGTGTCCATAGCCCCACTGCTAGTAACCAGTTCACAACAGTATGTCTGGGCTTGCAAGCTGTCTTATCCGTATTGCTGTAGCTGAACAATCTGCCATTGTTTCCCTTACAATAAAATGATACTGGCAGGTGCCTGTGCCGTGTTGATGTCCAGAATGTTGTCTAAGGGTGTGAGACTGTCATGCGACTTCCGATACCAGCACTGTTGCTCAACTGATGTAGCACATCCAATATGTGTGGCAGTTCTCTGACAGGACCACCCCTCCAATGGGAAGGCCCCAAACTGATCCCTCTCAGGATAACAGAGTCGGCTGTAGGAAGCATGAATGCACCTTGTGGCATGGTTGCCTGCTTTCTTCACTCACCTGCACCACACTGAGCATTCTGCGAGCATACCATATTAAAGGGTAAACACAGGTGTCCCACATGATGAAAACATTTTCAGTGTATCTACTATCCCCCATGCAGCATATGCTATCATCACATCAAAACTGACATCATCTTTCCAAGTAGAACTTTAATTCATGTTACAAGAATATTTCCAAAGTTATTTACTCACACAATCATACAGAATCAGTCATTCAACAGCTCATAAGGTCTTTGGCTCTTTATCAACTGTGTCAGTATACACAGCACCAGAATATTTGAAATTGTCATGATTTTAAATAATGTCATATAAAGCTCTCAATACATGTTTCCATCTTTCTCCTCTTAAATATAATTTTATTTGCTATGTAAAAAAGCATGTGGCAGCAAAAAGTAATAAGAAAAATGCATGGCTTACCTCACCATCTGTTACACTCAATGGATCACACTCATCAAGACGATCATTCTCTGATGCCAAGACCTGTAGAAATTGAAGAGAATCAATACAAAAATAAAAATGTATTTAATTGACAACATAGTATCAAAGCTGTCTCTTTCCTTTTATGTTGTATATTAAACTAATCTCACTATTATTTGCTTTTAAATGTCTTATTTTGTAGTTATTATGCATGGGAAGTCAAAGATAAAATACAAACAGTTGCTTTATGATGCATCTCATCCTACTGTAGACACAAAGTTAGTGACATAATTATATTGCCACAAGCATGTATTGATGTAGTCGAGCCAAATACATGACAGTAAGTGACATTAGTCCCATAAATCAGCTACACAGTTTAAATAATCTGACATAAGATACTTATTAATGACACCGTGCTCCTGAATTAGGTCATAGGAAACTTTTAATCAGTCATGTTTTTGGCGCAGCCAGACTTTACATAGTTGTAGGCTGCAACCTTTTCCACATACGTTCATTATGTGAAAATGCATTGCCTTACATGTGTAAGGTAAATACAAAGTGAAAAAATTGAAACATGCAATTTTTGGCACATATCAGAGCCTAGAAATATGTATTTGGTGATTGTTAATGAAAAATCCTTCTCTTCTGACTGTAACAGTCTAGATTCACAATTTAAGGAAGGAAGATTGGGTTTAATGTCCCATCTACATTGAGGTCATTAGAGATGGAGCACAAACTCTGATTTTGTCAAGGACGGGGAAGGAAAGCAGCTGTGCACTTTGAAAGGAACCATCCCAGCATTTTGCCTGGAGCAATTCAGAGAAATCATGGAAAACCTAAACCTTAATGGCCAGATGCACATTTGAACTGTCATCCTCCTGAATGTGGGTCCAGTATGCTAACCACTGCACAACCTTGCTTAGTTTCATGGGTGAGCTGTCATGACAGAAAACTTAGTCAAAAGTTTGTGGAAAGTTTAATGCTGATTTCTTAGAAAATTCAAACTGGGAAAATAATGAGCTTGAAACATTATTCTGCTCTTACAATCTGACTGAAGTATGCATTTCCCAAAGTACATGCAGCAAGATCTGATCCAATCCAATAGATGTAATTTTCACAGACAGAGCTCAGCTGAAAAAACTTAAAATTTGCCTCACTGTTGATGTTCTATACAGAGACCATGATGATTGATACAAAGCAAAAATGTGTGACCCACTGTCCAAGTGACTAAATGGCAGACTACAAACCCTCAATCAGTAATTAAGATTTTTATTCTGTCACTTGCCCACTTTTGTGGTCTTGCGGTAGTGTTCTCGCTGCCAGAGCATGGGGTCCTGGGTTCGATTCCCGATGGGGTCCGGGATTTTTACCTGCCCCGAGATGACTGGGTGTTGCTGTGTCGCCCTCATCATCATCATTCATCCCCATTATGGTTGGAGGATGGCAACGGCAAACCACCTCCATTATGACCTTGCATAGTACGGAGGTGCAAGTCTCCTGCATCATTCCCCTATGCTCTGTCAAGAAGCATGGGACTTCTGTCACTTACAACTTCTATCATTACTGCAAAGTTTAGATTAGATTAGACTAATACTCATTCCATAGATTATAAATGCAACACATTTCAATCATGTGGAAGATGTCCGTTTAACAAAAGTATTCTTTACATAACATAATTCAATTTTTTAAATAATGGGTAAATTACTAATTTATATCTAATAATCCATCTACTGAGCAGAAGAGCCTGTCATTCCCAAATATTTTTGTTTTAAATGCAGGTTGGCTATCTGTCAGACTTTTGATGCTATTTGCTCAATGACCAAACATGTACTAAAGCTATTGTGGGTATATCTACACTCCAGGAAATTGAAATAAGAACACCGTGAATTCATTGTCCCAGGAAGGGGAAACTTTATTGACACATTCCTGGGGTCAGATACATCACATGATCACACTGACAGAACCACAGGCACATAGACACAGGCAACAGAGCATGCACAATGTCGGCACTAGTACAGTGTATATCCACCTTTCGCAGCAATGCAGGCTGCTATTCTCCCATGGAGACGATCGTAGAGATGCTGGATGTAGTCCTGTGGAACGGCTTGCCATGCCATTTCCACCTGGCACCTCAGTTGGACCAGCGTTCGTGCTGGACGTGCAGACCGCGTGAGACGACGCTTCATCCAGTCCCAAACATGCTCAATGGGGGACAGATCAGGAGATCTTGCTGGCCAGGGTAGTTGACTTACACCTTCTAGAGCACGTTGGGTGGCACGGGATACATGCGGACGTGCATTGTCCTGTTGGAACAGCAAGTTCCCTTGCCGGTCTAGGAATGGTAGAACGATGGGTTCGATGACGATTTGGATGTACCGTGCACTATTCAGTGTCCCCTCGACGATCACCAGTGGTGTACGGCCAGTGTAGGAGATCGCTCCCCACACCATGATGCCGGGTGTTGGCCCTGTGTGCCTCGGTCGTATGCATTCCTGATTGTGGCGCTCACCTGCACGGTGCCAAACACGCATACGACCATCATTGGCACCAAGGCAGAAGCGACTCTCATCGCTGAAGACGACACGTCTCCATTCGTCCCTCCATTCATGCCTGTCGCGACACCACTGGAGGCGGGCTGCACGATGTTGGGGCGTGAGCGGAAGACGGCCGAACGGTGTGCGGGACCGTAGCCCAGCTTCATGGAGACGGTTGCGAATGGTCCTCGCCGATACCCCAGGAGCAACAGTGTCCCTAATTTACTGGGAAGTGGCGGTGCGGTCCCCTACGGCACTGCGTAGGATCCTACGGTCTTGGCGTGCAGCCGTGCGTCGCTGCGGTCCGGTCCCAGGTCGACGGGCACGTGCACCTTCCGCCGACCACTGGCGACAACATCGATGTACTGTGGAGACCTCATGCCCCACGTGTTGAGCAATTCGGCGGTACGTCCACCCGGCCTCCCGCATGCCCACTATACGCCCTCGCTCAAAGTCCGTCAACTGCACATACGGTTCACGTCCACGCTGTCGCGGCATGCTACCAGTGTTAAAGACTGCGATGGAGCTCCGTATGCCACGGCAAACTGGCTGACACTGACGGCGGCGGTGCACAAATGCTGCGCAGCTAGCGCCATTCAACGGCCAACACAGCGGTTCCTGGTGTGTCCGCTGTGCCGTGCGTGTGATCATTGCTTGTACAGCCCTCTCACAGTGTCCAGAGCAAGTATGGTGGGTCTGACACACCGGTGTCAATGTGTTCTTTTTTCCATTTCCAGGAGTGTAGTTCCTTAAATAAATGTCACCACGATGATTTTGGGTGGACTTCAGCAATTATCCTGATCACATGGTTTTGTGCAATAAACACTTTTACCTTAATGATGAATTACCCCAAAATATGACTTCACATTAAAGCAGTGAATGAAAACAGACATAGTAAGCTAATTTACTGATATGTTTATCACCAAAATTTGCAATAACCTTGATAGCATAAGTAGCCAAACTTGAAAGTTTCAGCCAATCATCAATGTGTTTCTTCCAATTTAATATCTAGTTAATGCGTGCACTCAAAAGTTTTCAGTGTTCTGCCTCAGCTACATACTTCTATTCAAAGTTGGTGTTTATTACTGGTGTTATGCCCTTTACTGTACAATAGTGTATATACTTTGTTTTATCAGAACTTAACGAGAATCCAATCTGCAGAGAACCACTTAATAATATTCTGAAAAACATTATTTTTACAATTTCCTCACGTAATTGTTGTTTGTTGGGTGCAATTACCATACCTGTATCGTCAGCAAAAAAGAACTATGTAGCTTTGCATATTAGTCAATATAAAGTGGCAAGTCATTAATATGTATTTTTTAGAACAATAATGGACCTAATATTGAACCTTGTGGGATCCCATTCTTGATACCTCCCAAGTCTGAATAATCAGCTGATGTTTGTGCATTATGTGAATTGGTCATTTCAGCCATCTGCACCCATCCACTTAAATAAGAATTAAATCATATCTGCACTGTCCCACTCATACCTTAATGCATCAGCTGATCTAGAAGAATTCCACCATTTACACAGTCAAAAGCCTTTGAGAGATCACAAAAAATCCCCATGAGTGACATTTGGTTATTCACAGCATTTAATGTGTGTTCAGTGAGGACATACCCGTATACCCCTTTTCTGTTCGAAATCCTTTCTGAAAACCAAACTGACAGTTTGTTATAAATGTGTGAAACTACTCTTGAATACATTACTTTTTCAAGAATTTAGGATGAAACTTTTAGAAGTGATATTGGGTAGCATAAGTCGGCATCAGACCTACCCCCATTTTTATTATTAGGTAACATGAAAAATGCCAAGCAGCTAGCTTTAGAATCCATATTAAAGTATAGAGCGACTTTTAAGTGACTGGGTAAGTCATTCAGACGTGGCAGAAGGGCGTGAGAGTACTCTCTTGGTAAGTCAAAACTCGTTATGATAACATTTTTGAGACTCGAGGCTGAAATACAGAAATTTTAAAAAATGTATGATCACTGAATTTCTTTAAGGCAGAACACCCGGTCTGTTTAAGCAGACTGATAAGCCAGAACATTATGACCACTGATCTACTATCAATATAAACCTGTTCTAGCAACAATAGTGTCATCTGGGGAGGAAAATCCACTGGTCACACACAAACGGTACAGGTTGTATCAGTGAGCATGCTGTCCATGTGAAGTATGAGGAACAAGTGCCATCTATCTGAGTTTGACCGAGGGCAGATTGTGATGGCTCAGAAGCTCAACACCACCATTTTCGAAATGCACAACGTGTTGGATGTTCCAACGTGTGGTGAAACCAAGCCGAAACATGTCCAGAAGTAATGGGGTTTTGCAGCCATCCATCATTGCAGATGTTGGATGTTACAGGCTGGGCATACTGGTAGAACGGGACATGTGGCGAACTGTGACAGAACTACCATCAAACTATCATGCTGGGCAGTTAGAAGTATCTGTGAACACACAGTGCACTGAACACTCCTAAAAATTTGCCTCTGCAGCTGACAACCCATGCATATGCCAATATTAACACCACAACATTGGCAACCATGACTAAAATAGGCACATGACCGTCGGCAACCGATGTAGGCACAGTGGCAGAGCATTGCTTGATCTGATGAACCCTGATATCTTCTTCATCATGCTGATGGAAGGGCACAAATACGTCATATTCCAGCAGAAAAGCTCCTTGACACCTGTACTGTGGAATGGAGACAAGCTGGTGATGCCTTCATTATGCTTTGCGGAACATTCATGTGGGAATCTGTGGGCATCTATGGGTCTAGTGGAGCTCTTGCAAGGAACCAACATGGTCTAGGAATATAGTACACTGGTTGCAGACGTAAACCCCTTCATGACAATTGTGATTCCAACTGGCAGTTGTGTTTCCCAACAAAATTATGTGCCATGTCACAAGGCCAGGAGTGTGATGGAGTTGTACAAGGTACACTGTGATGAGTTCATATTGCTGTGCTGGTCCCCAAACTCGTCAGGTCTGAACCCAACTGAACATATCTAGGATGTGATTGAACATGACAGCAAAGGTCATCATCCCCCTGCCCAGAATTTACGTGAATTAGGTAACTTGTGTGTTCAGATGTGATGCCAGCTCCCTCCGGCAACGTACCAAGGCCTCAATGCTTCCATGCCATGACACATACCTGCTGTTATCCATGCCAAAGGTGGACATACTGGCTATTAGTTATTTCTGAGTCATCAGTCTTCTGACATGTTTGATGCAACCCACGACAAATTCCTGTCCTGCGCCTCTCAGAGTAGCAACTGCAACCTACAATCTCAATTACTTGCTGGATGTACTCCAGTCTCTGTCTTCTATAGTTTTTGCCATCTACAGTTGTAGTAACATAGAAGTCATTTTTTGATGTCTTAACAGATGTCCTATCATCTTGTCCCCTCTTCTCGTCCATTCCTTTTCTCTTAAATTCTATGCAGAACCTTCTACTTCCTTACCTTATCAGTCCACCAAATTTTCAACATTCGTCAGTAGTACCACATCTCAAATGCTTCAAATGTCTTCTGTTCTGGTTTTCCCACAGTCAATGTTTCATTATTATACAATGCTATGCTCCAAACATATGTTCTCAGAAATTTCTTCCACAAATTTGATACTAGTAGATTTCTCTTGGCCAGGAAAGCCCTTTTAGCCAGTGCTAATCTGCTTTTGATGTCCTCCTTGCTCCGTCCATCATTGGTTGTTTTGCTGCCTAGGTAGAAGAATTCCTTACCCTCATCTACTTTGTGACTGTCAAGCCTGAGGTTGAGTTTCTCGCTGTTCTCATTTCTGCTGCTTCTCATTACGTCTTCCTTCAATTTACTCTCAGTTCATATTCGTACTTATTAGACTGTTCATTCCCTTCAGCAGATCATTTAATTCTTCCTCGCTTTCACTTAGGATACCATTGTCATCAGTGAATCAAGTCATTGATACCCTTTCACCTTGGGTGTTAATTCCACTCTCGAACCTTTCTTTTATTTCAATCACTGCTTCTTCAATGTACAGATTGAGCAGTAAGGGCGAAAATCTAAATCCCTGTCTTCCACCCTCTTTAATTGAAGCACTTCGTTCTTGGCCATCTACTCTTATTATTCTCTCTTGGCTCTTGTGCATACTGTATATCACCCATCTATATAGAATTTCGAACATCTTGCATCATTTTTTCTGGGTCAACAAATCCTATGAACATGTCTTGATTTTTCTTTAGTCTTGCTTTCATTATGAATGGCAACGTCAGAATTGCTTCTTGGTGCCGTTACCTTTCCTAACGCCAAACTGATTATCATCCAAACATCCTCAATTTTCTTTTCCATTCTTCTATATATTACTCGTCAGCAACTTGGATGCATGAGCTGTCAAGCTGATTGTACGATAATTCTTGCAGTCTTCGGAATTGTGTGGGTGATATTTTTCCAACATCAGGTGGTGTGTCGCCAGACATGTACATTCTACACACCAATGTGAATTAGTCCTTTTGTTGCCACTTCACCCAATTATTTTAGAAATCCTGATGGAATGTTAACTATCCCTTCTGCCTTATCTGGTCTCAAGACCTCCAAATCTCTCTCAAATTCTGATTCTAACACTGGATGCTTTCTCTCTTCTAAATTGAGTCCTCTCTCTCTTCTTCTATCACATCAGACAAATCTTTGTCAGTAGTACCTGCCTCACAGAGGTCTTCAATGTACCCTTTCCACCTACTCACTCTCTCCCCTGCATTTACCAGTCGAATTCCCATTCCACTCTTACTGTTACCACCCTTGCTTTTAATTTCACCGAATGTTAGTTTGACTTTCCTATATTCTAAATGTAAATGTCGTGTGACTAGGGCCTCCCATCGGGTAGACCGTTTGCCGGGTGCACGTCTATCAATTTGACGCCACTTCGGCGACTTGTGCATCAATTCCTATATGCTGAGCCAGTCCTTCTGATAATCACTTCTTTTTCGATTTCTTTAGATCTCTCATTCGGTCATTTCATGTTAGCTTCCCTGCACTTCCCATTTTTTTCATTTCTCAGCTACTTTTATTTCTGTATTTCTGAATTTCCCTGTTCATTTTTGTACTTCCTTCTTTCACCGACCATCTGCTGTAGTATTCTGTTACCCATGGTTTCTTTGCAGTTACCTTCTTTGTACATATGTTTACATTCCAACTCCTGTGACTGCCCTTTTTAGAGATGTACATTCCTCTTCACCTGTACTGCCTACTGTGCTATTACTTATTGCTGTATCTATATCCTTAGGGAACTTCAAGTGTACCTCGTCTTTCCTTATCACTTCCGTGTCCCACTTCTTTGCTTACTGATTCTTCCTCATTAATTTCTTAAACTTCAGCCTACTCTTCATCACTACTGGATTGTGATCTGTGTCTCTACCTGCTTGTGTGTATGCCTTATAATCCAGTATCTGATTTCAGAATCTCTGTCTGACCACGATGTAAACTGAAATCTTCCCATATCACCCAGCCTTTACCAAGTATATCTCCTCCTCTTGTGATTCTTGAAAAGATTATTCGCTATTACTAGATGAAGTCTATTACAGAACTCAATTAGTCTTTCTCCTCCCTCATTCTTTGCCCAAGCCCATATTCTCCTGTAACTGTTTCTTATACTTCTTCCCTAGAACTGCATTCCAGTCCCCCATGACTATTAGATTTTGATCTCCCTTTATGTACCGTATTGCCCTTTCAATAACCTCATACACTTTTTGTATCTCTTCACCTTCAGCTTACGACATCAACATGTATAACTGAACTATCATTGTCGGTGTAGGTTTCCTGTTGTTTCTGGTAAGACCAACCATATCACAGTAAGAAACTCTCTGCACTACCTTCCTATTCAGAATGAGTCCTCCGCCCATTATACCATTTTTTGCTGCTGTTAATATTAGCCTTTATTCATCTGACTAGAGAACTTTGTATTCTTTTCATTTCACTTCACTGACCCCTACTATGTCTAGATTGAGTCTTTGCATTTCCCTTTCTGAGATTTTCTAGTTTAAAAGGCTTCTAACATTCCACACCTCGACTCATAGAACTTTATCCTTTTGTTGGTTATGCAATCTCTTCCTCACTGTCACCTCCACTTTGGCAGTCCCCTCCTGGAGATCCAACTGGGGGACCATTCTGCAATCTTTTGCCAGTGGACAGATCAACATGACACTTTTTTCAATTACAGGCTTCATATCCTGGGGATACATGTCATATGTATTTAATGCCATAGTTTCCATTGCCTTCTGCATCCTCATGCTGTTACTCATTGCTCATTCCTCTGTCTTTGAGGACAGTTGCCCACCCCAAGGACAAGAGAGTGTCTTGAACCTCTGTCTGCTCCTCCACCCTCTTTGACAAGGCCATTGACAGAATGAAGCTATTAATAATGTTCTGGGTATCAGTGTATGATCACATTTAATAACTTCTCCACTCTGGAAAATACGACACAACCATATATAACTGATTCATTGGAAATACAAGAGAAAGCAATGTATTCATCTGCAATGCACTAATGATAGTTATTGTGGGGCAGATTCTTTGATAACCCAAGCATACTTCAAGATGTTAACATCTGTACTAAATGTGAATTTAAGGCATCCACCACAAAAAAGTGACACACAAAGTAACTACTATCAAGAAGGATGACTAAAAATATGATTGTTCCAAGCTCTGTATTAATTCCAACCCCGACAGTTTGCAAATAAGTTAACCAAAGTGCAATAATACAAGAATGCTGGAAAATTGCTAACAGCTAATCTATGCTTAACTCACTGTGAGGCATCATTTACATTCCATAATTGGCTAATGACATATTTTTACTCCACATGCAATGCATCTATAAAGTGAATGCTTACAAAGTCCTCAGTTTCTTCTGCTTCCAAATTTAGTTCCAGATACTCCCCGACAGAATCAGTGGACCCTGACCTTACCAATGGATCTTCAAGATACTGAAAAAAGAAAAAATCGAAATGAAAACTGTTTATACACTTACATGTACATATAACGTGGTGTTCAACAAGTACTTACACACACACACACACACACATATATATATATATCTTTTCAGAGATTCTCATCTACAATTCACAAGGAAACTTAATTAAGTCAGTTTGTTCCCCAACTATTTACTATCATATATCTACACGACGTGACCCACATATTACACATGGGTCTTTGCTGAGAACCAGTTGTTTTACTTACATAACTTACTTCATGGCATTTTCATGTCCTTCGCTTTATATTCTGGTGCATATCCTGCCTTCAGTAACAGTGTTATCGATGTTCCATCTGGTCATTTTTCTGTAAAGACTTCATTCAAGCGTTACTTCTAGAGGTCCTCTACTAGGTGCATTTCCTTGGGCATTCTCGTTCTTAGGAGTTTTGGTTTGACTTTGTTCAGATATGCATATCAGTTGCCCAGCCCACTTAAGTGTCTTATACTTAATTACTGTAGAACAATATGTTTTCATGGCATTTCTCGCAATTTGTGGTAATTGGTTCTTCTTTCACATTGATCAATATTTATCTTACAAAGGTCATCATCAAGATTCTATGTTGGCGAGGTAACAGTCCTCATCACCTGCCTTGGCCATACAGAAACTTTCAGCTGCATGTATCACCACTCAAAATCATAACTGTATCATTATCTAGATTTTAAGGTTTTTAGAGATAGTGTGCAAAATTTCTACCTTTTTATAACAAATTATACTAGTGGTTGATCAAAAATGTTCTCTTTTATATTCATGTCGAAGCTGGGGTTTTCAGGCGTGCTACTTTTACATCTAATACGTAATTTCTCCCCCTTAATACCTTGACTGCTACACGCAAGACTTAACAGCTACCCCTTGGATGCTTTAATATCACTTGTCTAGCTGTAGGATGAGTGCTGAATCCTGCCAATGAATTCACAATTAGTTACTTGTTGTCTGTGAATGTCATAATTATTAATAGTAGCTGTTTTATCACTACGACAAATGTGGCATAGCAACACACAGTTTTGCATGAACAGTAGTTCAGCCTCTGCAGATGCCCAGGTGGCTGGTTGTTGCACAAAGGAATGCACCATCTGGCATAATGAAGCATGCACAAATATAGCATGAAGCTGAACCACACATCAGACTGTGATTCCACTTTTTTTCATTTAGTTGTGAATTCACCATACAAAATTAAAGTAAACAGCTTTGAAAATATGAGTGGAGTCAGTTGGAAGTGTCCAGGAAGTATGAATCTTAAATTTGGGAATGATCAAGAATGCCTGAGAGTGTGAAATAATGTCATGCAATAACGGAGGATGTAATGTATCAGGAAATCAATGAAAAGGTGTGTAAACACCTGGTAATTACATTGGAGAAGGAATGCCATTATACTGGTCCAAAAAACAAAGAATGGTATAATTATTAGAAGTTCATCTGGAAACATTTTGCCATTTTGACATAAATTCCATTTGCAAGATATGATTTACCTATTAGCGAGATTTCTTAAATTCACTGACAGAAAAAGAACAATGCCAAGAAGGAGATGTGTGATATAAACGAAAGTTGGTAGGGATGTTTCTATATCTGAAAGATGATGTCTATTCCAATTTCGCTACAGTCGCAGATGAGTGGTGCAAGTGGCACCACTATAGGGATACAAATCACGTTTGCTTTAAATACACATTGTAATGGTCATGAGCGTCAGTTACCTTTCAGACTGGATGCGATGAGTTGATGGCAGTAAAGGATACCTTTAAGGCAACAGGGACGGCATTATCAACATGACACAGAGTTTGAATGAGGTTATGTAATAGGGCTATGAGAATCTGGATGTTCCTTCTGCAATACTGTAGAAAGACTTGACATTGAAAATGATTGCTGGCAGTGGTGGTCAGAGGAACGTACAGTTGAAAGAAGACCAGTCTCTGGATGGTCACATGGCATAACTGAGAGATGAGGCCATCGTATTTGGCATATGGATCAGGCACATTATACTGCTTCTGCAGCAGCAATTTTAACAGCAGTTAGCACCATAGTGATACAATGAACTGCTACAAATCGGTTACTTCAAGGACAGCTCTGAGCCAGAAACAATGTAGCATGCAGTCCACTAACCCTGAACTACCACCATTTGTGACTTCAGTAGTGTGAATCGAGAGCTCATTTGAGGACAGGGTGGAGTTCTGTTGTGTTTTCTGATGAAACATAGTTCTGCCTCAGTGCCAGTGATGGCCGTGTGTTGGTTAGGAGGACAGTTGAGGGACTGAAACCATGATGTCTGTATGCTAGACACACTGCACCTAAACCTGGGGTTATAGTCTGAAATGTAATTTCGTTTGACAGCAGAAGCACTCTCGTCGTTGTCCCATGCACCGATTGCAAATCTGTATGTCAGTCTGGTGATTTCATCTGTTGTGCTCCCATTCGTCAAAAGCAATCCAGTGGGTGTTTACCAACACAATAACACTGTCCCAAATATCGCTATTGTAGCCCAACAAGTTCTACAAAATGTCAACATGTGGCTTTGGCCTTCTCAATCATCAGATCTGTTTCCAATCAAGCACATATGGAATGTTATAGACAACACCAGCATCATCCACAAACAGCATTATCCATCCCTCTACTGACTGACCAAGTGCAACAGGCATGGAACACCACCCCACAAACTGCCATCCAGCACATGTACAATACAGTGGTTCCACGTTTTCATCCTTTTATTGAACCTGTGGCAGTTACACTGGTTAATAATGTATCAAGCATTTCACATTTACAATGGCTCATCTCACACTTACATTAAGATGTTATCTTCTAATGTTAATGAGTAAAATATGTTACCTAGACTAATGTATTCCCAAAATGTCATTAATCTACATTAGTTATTTTTTGATGTTGCAATTTTTTTTCCCATCAGCATATATGAGAATAAATACAGCTGTTAGTGGCCATCAACAGAAGCAGTCAGAGCAGCACAAGCTCCCATGTTCTGGAGCAGCATTTCTCAATAATCGTGTCATGAATACATGTCAGTTATGTCACGAGATTTTCACTATCTTACAATCTTCCACAGATATATCCAAAATATAGAAAATAGACCGCCATACCATTTCTTGAAGCAGGCCAATTTACAAGAAATCGCCCATCATTACATATGTACCATATTATACACATTGAACTCTAAAACGAACTAGCCCACATTACATGAATAATCTATGCCAAAAGCCCAATTTCTTGTGGCAGGTGGCATCCTTTGGTCCTTTGTCAGTGTGGCCGCCTTACCTTCGACTCTTTGTTGGTTTCGCCAGTAAAAAATGTTGGTGGATATTCAAAGGAGATTTCTGGGAATTCTGGATTATTCCTCTTTCAGTAGATCTACTCTGCCAAAATCGCCAGGGCAAGTACCTCACCAGATTTACGTTTTACATATGTTTAGTTTTATGTTCCTGCTTAAGAGTCGTAAGTTTATTTTATATTGTTCTGTTCTTATTCAAGAGTCTTAAGCAAGGAATTCGTAAAACTTGTATCTCATAGTCGTTCCATAACAAAAAAAAGTATGCATTGTGTGTGCATTTGGTTTTTCACCTGTGAAACATAATCACATATAGGGTTGTCACGAAAGTTTGAAATGTACTTTGGTGTGCCTCCAAGAAAAGAAAAGAAAAAAAAGACTGGTTCTGGCCCAAGAAGGTGTATTGTGCAGGCTGCATGAGGGGAGTCATAATTGACTCACCCGTGTGTAGTGTTGTGTACGGCAAGGCTCCGATTGTTTTGTGAAAATGTTGCTGAAGTGCATTCTGATGAGTAAATAAGATCACAGACACTTGAAGCAACAGCATTATGATATCCTATTTTAATGGCAGTTCATTAACTTTTATATACCAGTGAAGTGAAACTTCATTTACTACATGTTTCACGACAGCAAAAGGAACCTGTGACCACTGGAGGCAGTGGCACAAGTTCCTCCAAAATTGTAACACAACACACACACATATGTAATACTAACTAATGTAAATCCACCCGATGATGGAGGTTTAAACCTTCGAAACGCGTCGTGGAAAAAGTGAAAATAAAACGGTGACTGGTAACAGTAAACTTGTTGTTTCATTTAATGTCAGTAACAGTCACGGTAAAGCCTAACCGAAAAATGTTCGCATTTAAAGTTACTGAGTTGTATTACACAGAAGTTGCTTATAGTCTAAGGAGGAGGAGGAGATTAGTGTTTAACGTCCCGTCGACAACGAGGTCATTAGAGACGGAGCGCAAGCTCGGGGGAGGGAAGGATGGGGAAGGAAATCGGCCGTGCCCTTTCAAAGGAACCATCCCGGCATTTGCCTGAAGCGATTTAGGGAAATCACGGAAAACCTGAATCAGGATGGCCAGAGACGGGATTGAACCGTCGTCCTCCCGAATGCGAGTCCAGTGTGCTAACCACTGTGCCACCTCGCTCGGTGCTTATAGTCTAAGAAACTATACATATGGATTAATAGTGAGCGTAACACCATATTGAACACTGAATCATATTAAAACAGTTTAAGTACTGATTATATCAGAATTCGGTGACAATGTTTTATGCGACTATAGACTGATAGTCTGAAATCATAGGTGAGATCAGAGTTGAACTTTAAGTAGAAATTTTTTCACTATGGACTAGAAATTTGTAGACAGACTAGTCCATGGCTGTACTGCTGGTTCATTGTGCCCAACAGGCACAATATTTGAGTGATCAGACATGTCAGCATCGTCACATGAATGACACACTGACCTCCTGGAAGCATACAGCTGACATATCCACCCTTCCCCATGAGCCATGCTCTGCACTGTTCATGCCAGTGTACATGGATTGGTGCAGCTGCACAACCAATTGTGTTGCTGTTTGTTACTGGTGGCACCCAGCATGATACCCTGGTTGCTGTAGCATGGGTGTAGTTACTCAACCCACCCTAGCAGCCAGAATGTAGCAGCATTACACCCGTGGACTTTCGGGCAAATACATCAGAAGAAACTGATAATATTAGGAAAAGGACAGATGCTACTCAGTACATAGTGGAAATGCTGAGTGGCAGATAGGTACAACAAAAGGACTGTCATAGTTTTCGGCCACACACACACACACACACACACACACACACACACACACACACACACACACACACAAACACAAACACACACACACACACGACCACAGTCTCTGGCTCCCAAGGGCAGTCTGGTCATGTGTGTAAGTGGTGTGTGTGTGTGTGTGTGTGTGTGTGTGTGTGTGTGTGTGTGTGTGTGTGTGTTGTCTGATTCTGATGAAGGCCTGTTTGGACAAAAGCTTTGTTTGACAGTCTTTTTGTGGAGCCTATCTGCACTATTTGGTGAGTAGCAATTATGCTTTTCATAACATTGTCATTCTTCCATCCTGCAGTTTCCATTGTCAGAAGAACTGTAGAATCCTATAAAACAGAAATTTATAGTTGGCAGTTGGGGATTTGGAAGGAGGTTTCTAATTCTGCTATTCTGAGAATAGACGAAATATATTGTTAAAAACACTTATTTTATGTAGCAGAAAATCAAACCATAAAATGAACTTTCAGCCTTTAAGCTATTTAAAATTATGGTGCAGTCTAGGGACATGTGCAATGTTGCCAGATTTTTTACAGCTTTTCTTAGTTAAGTAACATTGTGTGCCAACCTGTGTCAGGGAGTGGAATGTGTGAAGGCTACAGAGGTGAGTGAAATCACTCTCACAGTATTACAACCATGAAAGACAGTGTTTTGAATGTATCATGCTGCTGCATACATGGCAGTAGATTTTGCAGTGGGTCAACAGAAATGTTACTTGTCAATGAACACAAAAGTAAACAACCTGATCTGCTCACACCCCCTTTGAGATCTTACTGCACATGCCACTGTCTCTGCTATGCTGACATGCTCCACACCTGATTCCACATGTTGTAAAAATCGCGAGGTCATGAAATCTCCTAATCACTTCCAAAGGTCTTGTAATAGTGCCTGATTCACTTTTAGTTATGTTGGCTTATTTTACTTATTTGGTTGTGTTGTAAAAGTGATATTTTTCTAATAAATGTAACTTAATTTTAGCTTGTGTTGCATATTGTGGCTACAGAAATCTTAGGAATGAGGTGTTACAAAGCTTATGCACAAGTCAGAATGCCCATATCAGTAGTTAAGTTATGAAGTAAATTGTCCCCAAAGTTTAGAACTGCAGTAGAAGCAACCAGGGCAGCAGTAGCAAAGGCTACAAGATCAGCAGCTGAAACAACAGGCACAGCAAGACCAACAGATACTACTCCTTCTGAGAGAGCAACAACCACTGCCAAAATGCAGCCCAAACATCAAAACAATTCTCAATGTTGGACAGAAACCACATGGACCATAGTATGTACAAATCCCCCATATAATTACCTTGCAATGAGAAAAAGTGACACAGGCCATTGCTGCAAGTATTTCCTGGAATGGAGTTGTCCTAACAAACCTTTTCCTGCGAACAGGAACTTGCAGCCCCTACTTCAAAGAGCTACTGGCCACAATAGCTCAGGAGTCGACTCTAAGTGAAAGTGGTTGCGAATGATACTTGATCTCTTAGCAACAAATAATCCTGACTACATAAGGAGAACAATTACAGGTACAGGAATTAGTGACCACATGGTTTTGTACCTAGACTGAATACCATAACCACCAAACCCACACCTACTTAAAAATCGGATATATATTTGCTTGACACTCCTTCCAATCTGACTACAAAGGACAGAACGCATGTGGTTTAAATTCGAAGAAATAGAATCGGCAGCAACTGATAGATATATATCAAATGAATTAAAAAGAAATGGTACTGATCCGACATGGCACACAAAACAGATCAGAACACTATTGCAGAAGGAACAAAAAAACATGTAAAATTTAAAACAACACAAAATCCTCAAGATCGACAATTTTACAGAGGCTCAAAATTTAGTGAGAACTGCAACAGAAGATGCCTTTAACAGTTTCCACAACAAAACCCTGTCTCAAATCCGGCAGAAAACCCAAAGAGATTCTGGTCATATGTAAAGTACACCAGTGGCAAGACAGTCAGTCTCTTGACAGTGCAATTACGAATGTGATGTTATTGATGCTAGTGCCACTACAGCTGAGTTACTGAACGTGGTTTTCTGAAATTCATTCCCAAAAGACAATGAAGTAAACACTGCAGAATTCGAATCAAGAATGACTCTCAACAGAACTCACATAGAAGTAGATATCCTTGGTGTAGAGAAGCAGCTTCAAACACTTAAAGAAAGGAAAGACTTCCAATCCAGATTGTGTACCAGTTAGATTGCTTTCACAGTATACTGATAGCTACATACATAGCAGTCATACACAAATGCCCACTCATAGGAACAACCATACCCAGAGACTGGAAAGGAGCACAAATCGCACCAGTACCCAAAAATAAAAGTAATCCACTGAATTACAGACCCGTACCACCAGAGAGGCAATTCAGATGTTGTGGCTGATAATGGATGCAAGACTAAAAAAAAATTCAAGACATGCTCATAGGATTTGTCAACCTGGAAAAAGCATTCAACAATGTAAAATGTTGCAAGATATTCGAAATCTTTCAGATTAAAAAGGGTGTAAGACAGGGAGGTAGCCTTTCGCCCCTGCTGTTCAATCAATATATCGAAAAAGCAATGATGGAAATAAAAGGAAGGTTCAGGAGTGAAAGGATATCAATGATACAATTTGCTGATGGCATTGCTGTACTGAGTGAAAGCAAGGAAGAGTTACATGATCTGCTGAATGGAATGAACAGTCTAATGAGAACAGAATATGGATTGAGAGTAAATTGAAGAAAGACGAAAGCAATGAGAAGTGTGAGAAGTGAGAAACTTAACATCAGGCTTGATGGTCACAAAGTAGATGAAGTTAAGGAATTCTACTACTGAGGCATCAATATAACCAACGACAAATGGCGCAAGGAGGACATCAAAAGCAGACTAGCACTAGCAAAAAGGACATTCCTGGCCAACAAAAGTCTACTAGTATGAAATATGGGCCTTAATTTGTGGAAGAAATTTCTGAGTATGTATGTTTGGAGCATAGCATTGTATGGTAGTGAAACATGGACTGTGAGAAAACTGGAACAAAAGAGAATTGAAGAATCTGAAATGTGGTGCTGCAGACGAATGCTGAAAATTTGGTGGAGTGATAGGGTAAGGAATGAGGATATTCTGTGCAGAATCGTAAAGGAAAAACACTGACGAGGAGAGGGGACAGTACGATAGGACATCTGTTGAGACATCAGGGAAAGACTTCCATGGTACTGGAGGGAGCTGCAGAGGGCAAAAATTGTAGAGGGAGACAGAGATTGAAACCCATCTAGCAAATAATTGAGGATGTAGGTCTCAAATGCTACTCTGAGATGAATGGGTTGGCACAGGAAGGAATTCATGGCAAGCCACATCATACCAATAAGAAGACTAATGACTTCAAAACAATCACTAACGTCAATTTGCAGTAGTGTTTTGGAACATATACTGTACTTGAATATTATAAATCAGAAAACATACTTTTTGTGAAATACAACTAGCTATTTATTCTCCCAGAGTGATAAGTGCTGTTGACAAGGGGTTGTCAAATTGATAACGCATTTTTAGATTTGCGGAAGGCTTTCGACACCATTCCCCACAAGTGACTTCTAATTAAATTGTATGCTTATGGAGAGTCATCGTTACTGTGTGACTGGATACCTCTCAGAAAGGAAAAGGTCAAAGTTTCTACTAATAATGTTAAGTCATTGAATAAAACAGAAGTAGTATGTAGTGTTCCCCAAAGAAGTATTATAGGCCCTCTGTTATTCGTGATCTATATACATGATTGAGGAGACAATCTGAGCAGTTTTCTTAGATTTTTATAGATGATGCTGACATTTACTGATATGTAATGTCATCATATGACCAAAACGAAATGCAAAATGATTTAGACAAGGTATCTGCATGGTTCAAAAAGTGAAAATAGGCTCTAAATCATGGAAAGTGCAACTTTACCCACATGAGCACTAAAAAGGATCTGTTAAATATCTGTTACAAAACAAATCACACATATCTAAAGGCTGAAAACTCAACTAAATATTTAGGAATTATAATTAACAGTAACTTATATTGAATGATCACATAGATAATGTTATAGGGAAAGCAAACCAAAGACTGTGATTTATTTGACACAATGCTTAAAAATGTAGCAGGTTTACTAAACAGACTGCTTACACATCTGCTTGTCTGCCCTCTTCTAGAGTATCACTCTGAGGTGTGGGATGCACATCAGGTAGGGTTGACAAAGGTCACTGAAACTGTTCAAAGAAGGGCAGTTCGTTTTGTATCATCAGGAAATAGGAGAGAGGGTGCCACAGTATGATACCCAAACTGGGTGTGGGCTTCAGTAAAACAAAGGCATTTCTTGCTGTGGTAGAACCAATTTTCTCCTCACAGAATGAAAATATTTTGTTGGCACCCACCTACATGAGGATAAATTATCATCATAATAAAATACGAGAAATCAGAGTACGCATAGAAATATCTGAGTGTCAGTTTTTTCCATGCCCTGTTCAAGAGTGGAACCGTAGAGAAGTAGCCTAAAGGTGGTTCAATGAACCCTCTGTCATGCACTTAGTTTTGAAGTACAGAGGTATCATGCAGATGTAGAAGCAGATGGAAATGAGCAGTTGCTACAACCAACGAGAGCATGTGGCATCTGAAAGATTATAAGAGCATGTGGCATCTGAAAGACTGCTCTTTTTCTACTATGTATACTGACCAAGCCAGTCTTACTTGCAGTGGACCATATGACTCCAAAGTATCAGTTGGCATTTTAAATTTCAGTATACAGCAGATCACTGCTGAGAATCATATGCTGATGTGCTCATTCAAGACAGACTAGTACTAGATGAAACACGAACAACAACTTATGGGTAGAACACTATAGCTATCTGATCTCAGTTAAAAATTGTACTAGCCATAGCACATACCTTCAACCAGCACTAGACTCTAAGGCTAGAGATCCATACCACAGAGACAGTTGTGGTGTCACCGCCAGACACCACACTTGCTAGGTGGTAGCCTTTAAATCGGCTGCGGTCCGTTAGTATACGTCGGACACGCGTGTCGCCACTATCAGTGATTGCAGACCAAGCACCGCCACACGGCAGGTCTAGAGAGACTTCCTAGCACTCGCCCCAGTTGTACAGCCGACTTTGCTAGCGATGGTTCACTGACAAATTACAATCTCATTTGCCGAGACGATAGTTAGCATAGCCTTCAGCTACGTCATTTGCTACGACCTAGCAAGGCGCCATTATCAATTGCTATTTATCTTGTGATGCATGTGCCGTCAGACCGATGTTCACCAATTATGGATTAAAGTTAAGTATTCCAACAGATACGTACTATTTTTGCTAGTCTCATATCCCTGACCTGTTCCAGACCTCACGCCATCCTGCGTGAGCTTAAACGCGTGCCTTTCGGCTACCTCCTAGTGGCTTGGCTGTCTTGCCAAGACACAACAGTTTGGCCCCGAAGATTTTGCGTTAGTCTTGATACTACTCTGATTTACTTGTGTCATGGCTTCGCCACAATCTTCAGATGTACTGTCCGAATTTTATCGCTTGCAGAATCAGCAGACGCAGGCCTTATTGGATGCCCTTGGGCAGCTCATCCAGGGTCAACGTGCACTGCACAACGATGCCGCAGCCACAACACGCAGTTGCTCCACCTTTTCGTCCTTTTGATGCGGTACTGGAAAGCTGGACGGAGTGGTCACGCCAATTTGGATTCCATCTCGCCGCCTACAGAATTCAAGGTAATGAGCAGCAGCTTTTTCTCCTTTCTTGCGTCGGCGTGGCCACGTACCGTGTGATAGTGAAATTGTTTCCCCGACGCGACGTAGCAACTCTGTCCTACAAAGAAATTTTGTCTGCATTAGATGCATATTTCAAAGAATCAGTCAATGTAGTTGCAAAAAGGTATACCTTCTTTCGTACAAAACGTATGGCCGGTCAAACTAATCAGGAATGGGTTGCAACTTTGCAAGGCCTTACTAGGGATTGTGCTTTTGAGTGTCAATGTGGCCTCCCTTATTCAGATACTATGGTACGTGATGCAATTGCACAGAACGTTTCTGATGTTCGTATACGGGAACAGATTGTGAAACTAGTCAATCCCTCCCTTCAACAAGTGATGGACATATTGGATCGGCAGGACACACTTGACTTTGCTCAGGAATCATTTGAAACTTCGCCATCCGTGTGTCAGGTTAACCGGCCCGCCGGGCGAGCTGCACGGAACAGTAAACAGTCCTCGCGCCCGGCCGCGCCAAAGCCGCCTAGCTCTCAGCCACGTGTTCCGCGCCAGCAAGCAAATGCAGTGAAATCATGTCCGCGGTGTGCTACTAGACATTCGCGTGAGAATTGCCCGTCACGCCAGGCTATTTGCTTTTTCTGTAATAAAAAAGGACATGTTCAAAGTGTTTGCCAGGAAAAGCTCCGATCGGACACTCACATCCATTCCAGGCCCTTTGCTTCGTGCCGGAATCGGAATCGAACCAAGAATACTCAGGCTCGTGAACCGTCACCCATGGAAATTCATGTAGTCCATTCCACTCCGCCCAGTGCTACTCTCTCTAACAGTGACTGTGTTTGTCCCACGAATAGTGTGCGTCGACATCGCCAGAAATCCCGTCAAGTCGCAAGTGATTCTGTACCAGTGTCAGTTCACGTTGCACGAGTCAGTCGCTCTTGTCGTCAGCAGGACAATAAACTTTTTGTAGACTTGGGACATTAATGGCAACGTGATACCATTCCAGCTCGATACCGGAGCTGCAGTTTCCTTGATCAATCACGACACGTACAAACAGCTGGGCACACCTCCGTTGCGTGCCGCAAATGTTAAGCTCAGTAGTTATTCAGGACAAGCAATCCCTGTGTTAGGACAGTGCAGCCTTCTTGCAACATACAAGGACAAACAAAACTTGTGTCATTTTATGTACTTCGTTCTTCTTCTGCAGTGAACTTGTTTGGTTTAGATTTATTTCAGTTGTTTAACTTGTCTATAGTAAATCAGGTCCTCTCAGTGAACCAGACTGTGCCTTCAGCCAGTGTTTCTCGTCTATGTGAAGAATTTGCAGACATTTTTGCACCGGGCCTTGGTTGCGCTAAGAACTATAAAGCACATTTGGAACTGAAAGTAAACACGCAACCGAAATTTTTCAGAGCGCGCAATGTTCCCCACGCATTGCGTGATGAGGTCGCAAAAACATTACATGATTTGGAATCACAAGGTGTAATTGAACGTGTGCAGGCTTCTCTCTGGGCATCACCCTTAGTAATTTTGCAAAAACCTTCTGGAAAATTGAGACTTTGTGTGGACTTCAAGGCAACAGTGAATCCACAACTAGTGATTGCGACTTTTCTTTTACCCCGCCCTGAAGATCTTTTTGACAAACTGTGCCCGGGTAAATATTTTTCGAATTGGACCTAGCAGATGCGTACTTGCAAATACCGGTGGACGAAGAATCCCAGCGTGTTTTGGTGGTTAACACGCATCTTGGTTTGTATCGATTCAAACGACTGCCATTCGGGTGTGCATCCGCTCCTGCATTGTTTCAGAAATATCTGCAAACAGTTTGTGCGTCGGTCCCTACTGCAGCAAACTATCTGGACGATATTGTGATCTCCGGAAAGACAGAAGAACAACATTTAGCCAATCTCAGAACATTATTTCAGGTCTTGCGACAAAATGGTCTTCGCTTGCGGAAGGACAAATGTGTGTTTTTTGCTCATGACTTACCCTATCTGGGCCATGTACTCAATGCCCAAGGCATACATCCCAGTCCGGAGCACCTCCGTGCCATACAAGACTTGCCTTCGCCGCAGAATTTGAAGCAGCTACAGAGTGTGCTGGGAAAAGCAATTACTACCATAATTATGTGCGCCACGCCTCTTCCTTTTCAGCTCCGCTTCATCGCTTACGCCGTAAAGGTGTTCCGTTCGTCTGGATGACGGAATGCGAACGCGCCTTTCGCCAGTTGAAATCGGCGTTGCTTTCCCCAGAAACCCCTTTTGTTGATGGTGGATGCATCGGATTTCGGGATCGGTGCTGTGCTTGCGCATGAAGATGGATCGCACGATCACCCTATTGCCTTTGCGTCCAAATTGCTCTTGTCTGCACAAAGACATTATTCACAGATGGAGAAAGAAGCTTTGGCTCTCATATTTGGTGTTACGAAGTTTCATGATTTCTTGTATGGTCGTCACTTTACCATTATCACAGACCACAAACCTTTGACATCGCTTTTTCATCCGACCAAGCCTGTACCTCCACATACAGCGCAGAAATTCATTCGCTGGTCTATTTTCCTCTCGCAGTACCGCTACGATATCTTGTATCGGTCCACTGCTAAGCACGGAAACACCGATGCGTTGTCCCGTTTGCCTGTTGCTGAGGATAGAGCATTCGATTCCTCCGAACTTGCTTGCATGTTCATTGATTCGGAAACCGATGATGTGGTCGAATCGTTTCCGATTGATTTTCGTCGTGTAGCTACAGCCACGGCTGCTGACCGTCCTTGCTACCGTTCTGCGTTTTGTTGCTACGCAATGGCCCTTGTCAAAGTCACAGATCGAGGATCCGTTGGTTCGCCGATTTTTTGCTCACAAGGAGAGACTTTTTGTACGACGTGGTGTTTTGCTGTTGCGTTCTGATAATGATCAGTCCAGGGTCGTGGTCCCACGTTCGTTACAGTCCTCTGTCTTACGACTTCTCCACCAAGGACATTGGGGTATAGTGAGAACGAAACAACTTGCTCGTCAGCACTGTACTTGGTTCGGAATCAATGCTGCTATTATGCATATGTGCTCTTCTTGCATGGCGTGTGCCGAACAGCAATCCGCACCACTGTGGAAATTCTTTGCATGGCCGAAAGCCACTACCCCTTGGCAACGCTTACACATCGATTTTGCTGGGCCATTCTGGAATGCTCGATGGTTGGTTCTGGTAGATTCATTCAGTAATTTTCCTTTTGTTGTCCGGATGTCTTCCACGACGTCTTCTGCCACCATCCAAGCGTTATCCGCTATCTTTTGCATTGAAGGTCTTCCACAGACTATTGTTTCCGACAATGGCCCACAATTCATGTCCGCAGAATTTCAGTCATTCTGCAAGGCCAATGGTATTCAACATCTGACGTCCGCGCCGTTTTCGCCACAGTGAAACAGTGCCGCTGAACGATTGGACAGGACTTTCAAGTCCCAGATGTTGAAGTTGAAAGAGTCGCATTCTCGGGAGGATGCGTTGTTGCTCTTTTTGTCTTCGTATCGCTCTCAGCCCCCAGATGGTCGCTCGCCGGCTGAGTTGCTGCACGGTCGTCCTCATCGCACCTTGATGTCTTTGCTACATCCGCCGCATCAGGTTACTGTGTAGCGGCAGACACTTGCTTTTGCTCCAGGCGACGTTGTGTACTATCGCAACTATCGAGGTTCACGGCGTTGGCTCGCAGGGCGCATTCTTCGCTACCTCGGCCGCACTATGTATCTGGTTTTGGGGGCCTCTGGTGAGGTGCATCGGCATCTCAATCAGCTGCGCCTATGTCGTCGCACGGGTTCTGCCGCTCCCCATCTTGCTTTCAGCGACGGTGCCGTCCGGTCAGCGCCCTGGGGACCCATCTACTGGCTCGCCTCATCCCCAGGTGTTAACGACGATGCCTTCCATTTTGACCCATGGCGACGCAACGCCGCCGCCTGTTCTCTCAAGGGCGACACCCGAAGTGGACGTGTCGCTGCACCCGCCGGGCGCCTCCCTGGATCACGCGCCGCCGATCGCTTCCCGTGACCAGTTGTCCTCTGACATGGAAGTCTTGCCCGCTCCAGACCATATGTCATCTTCGCCCGTCGGGTGCCCCGACTGGATGGAGGTCGACCCTTCAGCCCCTTCTGTCTCTCTAAGAGCGCATACACCGCATGTTGGCGTGCACCCTGGACTAGGTTTTCAGGCGTTTCCTAGCTCCCCTCGGACCGAATGGCAGGGTGTGGGTGGCAGAGCCTCCCCACCTCGTCACATACGCCGACATCGGGTCCTCTCCACGGCGGGCGGAAGCCTTATGCCACAACCGTCCGCCGATTTGCGGGGGAGGAATGTGGTGTCACTGCCAGACACCACACCTGCTAGGTGGTAGCCTTTAAATCGGCCACGGTCCGTTAGTATACGTCGGACCCGCGTGTCGCCACTGTCAGTGATTGCAGACCGAGTGCCGCCACACGGCAGGTCTAGAGAGACTTCCTAGCACTCGCCCCAGTTGTACAGCCGACTTTGCTAGCGATGGTTCACTGACAAATTACGCTCTCATTTGCCGAGACGATAGTATAGCCTTCAGCTACATCATTTGCTACGACCTAGCAAGGCGCCATTATCAATTGCTATTTATCTTGTGATGCATGTGCCGTCAGACCGATGTTCACCAATTATGGATTAAAGTTAAGTATTCCAACAGATACGTACTATTTTTGCTAGTCTCATATCCCTGACCTGTTCCAGACCTCACGCCATCCTGCGTGAGCTTAAACGCGTGCCTTTCGGCTACCTCCTAGTGGCTTGGCTGTCTTGCCAAGACACAACAACAGTAATGCTAACAACAACTCCCCAATAACACAGGCTAACCCACGTCACCAATAGTTTCCCCTCTGCCCAAACAATGCCGCCATCATTCCCACAGTATGTGTGCATACACTGAGTGTACATGTCCATCGCCAAGCTCCCTTAATGACTTGCTGCAGTTGAGCTACCTTGTATTTGCAGCAGACTATGCAAATAGATACTGTTGACACTATCAAAAACAGTGTCGGGCAAGAGTGTTTGCGGATACACCTGCAGATCACCAGAAAGACAGTTCATTCCAAATCCACATTGGATTCACAGAAACCTTTCTATCAGCAAAATTCTACACTCCATTAGGCCCTCCTCCACTACTACATTGTTCCACACCTCTAGTGGCAAGAACTAAACTGCCAAACAGCCTGAGGTTGCATTACAGCACATTTCATCACATCACTGGGCTTTGCTGATGGTTATAGCTCACTAACAAGATGGCTCACAATGAATCTGTGATGATATCAAGATTACTATAGGCGATGGAGCCACAGCTGACATATAACCATTTCCGAAACTGCATTATCAATTTTCACTTCTAGCAAGAGGTGACAGCTATTCCAACAGAGATTTGTCAAAAGTGTATAAGCCTCTAGATCAGCACTCATTGGAGATCAGTCATCAACAGACCACCCGATCCGTGTTCAAAAGAGTTATTCACAAATAGGGAAGGAAATGGGGTATGTCAGTAAATGTCCAGAGATTTAATGAGTTCCTGCTGGGAACTACTTTTAAACTCGTCACCAACCACCACAAACCACCTCTGCCAATTGTTTGCCTGAATGACTTAACACTCAACAAACAGTACAGCATCTGAAGCAATGTGCTCTATTACTAAGCATTTACCACTATGAGGGTTTTTTCCTTCATTGTGAGTGCCACTATGTCGATGCAAATGCACTCTCGTGGCCTCCAGGAGGTCGATAGGAGGGATTCAGCAGACTGGTGCAAGTATGCTGTCAATCTTAAGATCAGCCTTCAGTAGCTCTCGAACTCCCACTGACAGTGGCGCAGGTGGCAGATCCTCTGGTGCACTCTCAATGGCTGGCCTCCCAGATTTCAATTCATTTGACTACAAGAAAGAAACCACATCTCCATCTGCCACCAACTATGGATAAAACAAGTACTCCTATTCTTGCCATCAGTAAATGATGGTGACGGTATGGTTATGGATCAGGTTCTCTGACTGGATGTCCTACCTTTATTACAAAAAGGTCAATGTAGTATAACCAGAATGAAGCAGCTAGCATGTGATTATAAGTATTGACTCGGCATCAAATAACACAATCAACACCAACCAGTATAGTGCAGTGTGCACAAAATCGCAACTAGCACCCTTGCAATGAGTTACAGCACATGGGTAGGTGCATATGGACTTCACAGGACATTCCAGAGACGTATGTGGATGGTTGTAATAGTCTCAATGTCCTACTCTCATTATGTCATCCACACATCATCCAAATCAGCACAGACTTTCTGTCTGAGCCCTAAGAAACTTACTGTTATTCAAAGCTTAACAAAGATAATTGTTTGGGATAAATATTTTCATATTTCATCATCTGGGTTCCAGAAAATCAATAGAATTAATGGCATCCAACACATACCAATGGCAGCACTCCATCCTACTTCCGCTGGGCATGTATAATTTCTGGTCCATACATGAACTACATAATGCAAGAAGAAAACCCAGCAGGCACGTCACTATTTTTCGATCACATACCACACAAGTCCCATCAATAGAAAGAGCACTGCAGAACTACTGCACAGATTACAGCCATGGATACTGATCCACATCCTGGAGCAAGGCAGCTAACGATCAAGATTGAGAACTTGTAAAGCATTCCATGCAGGGGATTTGGGCACCAGTCCTGTAGAGTCCCTAGAAACTACTATCAACCTAACAAGTACCTATGGCAATTATCAATACCCAGGCTAAAACTGTATCGGATCACATGAAACAGGTGTGCTTCCAATGATCCTCTGAAGTTCTAGCACCACAGGTACTGTCAGCAGCAACATATGAACCATCAGTAGCTCTGCAGCTAGTGCCAGACCTCAACACCAAAACCCTACTTCCAGCAGAAGAAGAATGCAGAGTCAATCTACTGCACCATACAGCAACCCCTATACCACTGGGGTGCAAAACAATGATAGCAGTGCCACAAGTAGAAGACCAGTCTCCAGAAGACAAGCCAGCACTATTTTAAATGCTGTACAGGAGCCAGTGAACTTACAGGCATACTTGACATCTATGAGAAGGAGGAATTTTGTATCCTTTCCATCTATGGATGTTGACATTATAGATAGGGCAAGATTCACTACCTCATCACAGGTGGTAGTAAATTTTGCAGTAGGTAAACAGTCGTGCCACTCACCCACAAGGACAATCAACAAAAATCGATACAAGCAGCTACTGACCCAGCCACTGGAAATACACAATGCTCCCCAAATTCAATACATTACTGCGAATTACACAGACCGGTCAGTTCACCATGGACTCAGCAGTCTCTGCTGCAAGTAAACAGCCCAAGACACTGACACATTATGTAGTTCTGACTGTGTCTGCTGTTGACTCTGTGAGGCCAACATGCTCCACACCTCACCAGTTCTGACACTGGTCTCTGCCTCTCCTTATAAACTACACTCAGCAGCCAATCTTCAAATTCCAGGTAATTTAGAATCCTGTGACTACGAAATTACCTAGTAGTCTGTTCAGTTCCACAATAAGTCATTGATTAAATTTCTGTTAAGTTTTAACTATGCAAAGTAATACTCTTTTTTTGTTACATTAGGTTGAAAAGTGAGTTTTGTTAGCAGAAGTATTTAATATTTATCTCATGTTACTTGTTGCTGCAGATACAGCAATTTTTATTCCAGGATTTGGACTACAATTGGTACAATGAGGAGTATTTTATATGAGACATACTATTTACGGCAAACTATAGAACAGTAGTCTCACAGGATATGACAAAATTGCAAATAAAAAAAAAAAAAATTGCTCTGAGCACTATGAGACGTAACATCTGAGGTCATCAGTCCCTTAGATCTTAGAACTACTTAAACCTAACTAACCTAAGGACATCACACACATCCATACCCGAGGCAGGATTCGAATCTGCGACCATAGCAGTCGCGCGATTCCAGACTGTAGCGCCTAGAACCGCTCAGCCACTGCAGTCGGCCGTGAATCAACAAGATGTACATTGAAACAATATATGTTGCACTTACAGCAAACTATGAAGTTTTTATGTTGGACCTCAAAAAGTCAAGTGGACCTCATATTTCACCACTGTTAAATGTGCAACAATTTGCAAGTCTCTTTTTATGATTTTTACTCTATGTTAATGAGTGAGCAGCTACACTCACATATAAAGAATCCAGATGGCATGAATAAAAATGCATATACCAGTTTCTCTGAGGGCACTAATCCAGAGATAATACAATTATGCTGTGAATGAACAAAAAATAATACCTGATGGACAGTATCTTAGTGAAGACTTACAGTTAAGACTGTTGCAATGTACAGAAAAGATTACTCTCCTGTATAAAATAATGTTCTGTTTTGAAGGCATAACCAGCAGTAAAATAGCTTATAATTCATTAGTTACATGATCACAGTCATAAATTCTGTAAACAGTAGCACTAATTTGCTATTACAATAATACAGTATAGGGGCATTATATGGAATCTCCCTGACCAGACACTATATTTATTCAGGGTCTAGCAGCATTAATTTATATTCATATTATAATAAGAGGAGAATAAATTAAAAGGGAGGGTAGAGAACACACACTGAAAAACATAAATTGTAATTTGTGACAAAATAACTGTGCTGAAATGGACCCAAGAACAGTAGCAGTATGTGATGCGTGGACTGGGGAATTACAGAATGGTAAATGAGGGTGAGGAACCCTACTAGGTGATACCAGACAGAAATGCAGCTACATAACTACACTGCCAAAGTAGTTCATGGAAATATGGATAACAAAGAAAAGATTAACATTGCAATAAGTGAGTATGCTTGTGGGAGATGCAAAACATTGGGCTCTGAATTTGATTATAGACAGGAAAACTTTCAATAACTTCAAACAGTGGTTTTTAATGAATACTGGTCTGAAGCCTATTATGACCAGCATTTATGATGTCCAGGGAAGACAGACTATGAAAGTTTTGTGAAAATTTGTACCAAAAACTAGCACATCTTGGAAGTAGGCTCTCAGAATCTGAAATTGTCTGGGAACTTCAGAAAAATTCCCACAATATTCCAAGAAACACAGAGGCAGTAACCACAAACGGTTTGTGTCATTTTGGAACATGTGAACCGAAAAGATAACTAGCATAAAAATCATGATTTCCATCAGAATAACAAACAGAATAAAAATGATAGATTCTTAGTCAATATTATACATAGAGGTAGTGGAAATGGCAGATATAATTTTACAACGTATGGGAGAGGATAAGGCCATGTAATTGCAGGGAAGATAATGAGGAACACTAAAGACCACATACAATATCAGTCAGAAAAACATCGAAAGACTTTCTTGGACCACAAATAAGAGACATAGTTATGACAGACAGAAAATACTGTGTTAAAAATCACAACAATGAAACATTGCAAGGTGGTTGTCATTAAGCCAGATATAGATATCAAGCTGGTGCCAGCAGATTATCAGAAACATGTCACTAGAATAGCTGTGCCCCTGAACAGTGGAATGAGTGGTGGACAGTGACCAACTGTATGTGAGATCAAAGCAGCTATAGCAACAATGGGTTTGCTTTACAGAAACCAGATGTGAACAAATATACGAAGTAATTAAAGAGATAATGTGCTATAACAATGGTCTATCTCACTTCAGAATAAAGGACACTAATTACAATGATCTGTCAGGAATCAGGATAGGTTAGAACAAATTAATAACCTACACAGGGGTTTAAGGCAGTGTGACAAGGAGGTTATGAAGAGGGAAGTGATGGAGAAATTAAGAGATGCAACAAGAAAGGGAAGGGTGTTTATAACATAAAGCAACTCAATACAAAAGAGGAGTTATATAGAGCAACAAAAAGTGCTGCACAAAGTCCATGAGCAGCTGGTGAAAATAAAACTTATTAATGACACATCACAAAATATAAGCAAACTGTTAATGATGGTATTAGAATTGCAAATGAGGTATTCCTAAATACCGAAGCAAGTTTAAAGGAACAAAGAACAGAAAGGCTGGAATATGTGGCTGAAAAAAACTGGATACACATAATAGAGGCTAATGAGCATCATACAGGGTGACAATTACTGAACTGTATGAAAGAAACATAAATTAATTACAAAACTACAGTGTGCACACACTTTATTCAATGTGTACATATCACTACAGATATTAGCATTTAGGTTATAATGTGTTTGATATGCTTGCCATAATTGGCGATTATGTGGCACAGACAAACAGCAAAATTCTGCATGACCCACTGAAGTATTGCAGCATCAATGCTGTCGTGACCTCCTGAATGGCTTTTTTCAGCTCAGAAATTGTTTTGGGGTTATTGCTGTAGACCTTGTCTTTAATATAGCACCAAAGAAGTTGCATGTATTTAGATCCAGAGAATATGATGGTCAATCAAGGCCCATGCCAGTGGCCGCTAGGTATTCCAGAGCAAGAATACTGTCTCCAGAGTGCTCCTCCAGGACATCAAACACACTCCTGCTTCGATGGGGTCGAGCTCCATTTTCCATGAGCCACATCTAGTTGAAATCAGGGTCACTTTGTATAATGGGGAAGAAATCACCTTCCAAAGCCTTTGTGTAGCATTCAGTAGTCACTGCGCCATCAAGGAATATCTCACCGATTATTCCATGACTGGATACTGCACACCACACAGTAACCCATTAGGGTCAAGAGACTTCTTTATCATGAAACCAAGATAACAATACACATACTAATTCCCATCACACCCCATGCTCAACCACGCGGTCTGAACAACCTAACACAAGCTGTACAGAAGTTATGATGACTTTATTTCACATAGTTCAGTAATTGTCACCCCATAAAAAGTATGATTTCAAAGTTGACATTCTAAGTGAAGATTGATGAAAACACTCCTCAAGGGACTGATATAATAAGAAATTATAAGTTTTAAGCCACCAAAGTTGCTGTCAGTTCAAAAAAATGAAACTGTAACTGATCCAAAGGGAAAGAAACCATGGGCAAAACTGCACTTAACACAATACTAAATATGGGCCACAGATGATATTGTGATAGGAAAAACCAAACAAACTTTCAGACCAAATCAAACTGAGACAGAAAAAAAATTCCTAGGATGATTTATCTGTGAATTAAGATTTGTTTCGGGAGGTTCTTGAAAGCATACAACCAAACAACATATTCGGATTAGTAGCCTTTAAGTAGCCATACCTAAAGCAGTAGTCAATTTTTACATGAATACTGATGGCTTTCGAAGTGTTTCTCAATTTGTTGAACAGTATCTACTAAGAAAAGGGAAACTGAAAGCAACATTTGGTGAAATGATTTATTATTTTAAAATGGGGAAACCAAATTTTATGATACACTGGACACCAATTCATAATAAAATTGTGGAAAGAAGGGATGGAAAAGAATGGCACAAAAATTATTAACATTTCTGCATAGCACCTGGTGATCAATCCTACTGAACACCACGTGCATGAGTCAGGTGGACTGTGAAGAACATAGTGACCATAATCACGATACATGGAGTAAATTTAGAGCTGATTCTGAGACCATATGAATTCTCAAATGCATGAATCACTCGATTTTACACCTGAAATAAATTTTTTGGGAATAAAATCCAGAAGTTTAGGTGAAGACATTCTAAGTTTTGCACCTAATAAAGTGGTTGAACTAGACAAAAAAAGAGGAGTTGTTAAGAGTACAAATGAGTAAACAAATGGAATACAGGATCAAATGAAACAATAAAAATCTTATAACTGAAAAATTTAAAATAGGGGGCCTTGTCTTAATGAAAAAACAAAGAATCTAGTGAAATCTACTGTGAAATTTCAAAGTTCAAATATGTGTGCAGTGGACCTTTTAAAATTCAAGGAACTCCACCTATTAACATTAACTACATGATTCATTCAAAGTCTGGAAAACCTAGGTATTAGAAATATTGTTGACCCAGAAATCTGCCTGCCAAATGTAGAATAAAAATGTCTAGTTAAATTTGTATGGATCTGATTAAATGCCAAAGAGTGCTGCCTAAAATATAGAGAGACTTATGAGAAATATGACTTCTCTTTTCTGTATTTCTCACCGTTTGTAAATATACATCAATTTGTCTTTACATGACTACTAAAATTTTCCATGTAAATAATGGTAAAATGCCTAAATTACCTGCAGCTTCACTGGAAACAAGACTTAGATAGATGCATAACCAGCTTACTGCAGGGTGAATTATTTGTGTTCTATGATGTTTGGCTGTGGTAAGAGAAATTATACTAGTGAAACTTTTATTATGAAGTAAACTTTTGCAATACTAGCCAATGCCATCACCACTGCAGCTCAAAGTATCATCACATCTGGAGGGAGGGAGGGAGGGAGGGAGGGAGGGAGGGAGGGAGGGAGGGAGGGAGGGAGGGAGGGAGTTGGTTCAGTTGTTCCAGTCCAGGGTGACACTGTATGACGAAGGGGGCACTCCTTTGAAGCTGGTTCTTGTGGATTGAATGAGGACTAGGAGTGTGTGGGGAAATGGCAAGGGAGATCTATTTGTGGACTAGGTATGGGGGATAGTGCTTGTATGTGATGACCTTAGTGAGACCTTCAGTATGCTGGGAAGGGAGCTCTTGTCACTGCAGATACATCACCCCCATGTGACACCCATACAGCCTAGCCACCCAGGGTCAACATGTCTGCACTGACAAGAAATCCCTTTCCACTATGCTAAAGGTTTTGCCCTGGCCTTCACCATAGCTATCCCCCACACCTAGTTCATAGACAGATCTCCCCTGAAATTTTCCCACCAATCCTCTCTCCAGCCCCAAGAGCCAGATAAAAAGGGGCCTTTCGTCATGCAATACCAGCCCAGACTGGAACTGAGCCATATCCTTAGTCAGGGCTTTGATTATCTACGCTCAGGTCATGAAATTACAGACATCCTACACAATAATCTTCCCACCTCTCCTAATGCGATGTTCCATCAGCCAACCTCTACAACATCCTATTCCATCCCCATGCCACTTCCAAAACAACTCTTGTCACAGGGATCATATCCTCGTGGAACTCCCAGATGCAAGACTTACCCAATCCACCCACCCAGCACTTCCTCCAGTCCTGTCACAGGCTTGGCCTACCCTTAGCCTGCTGCTGGATGGCACATATCAATACAACAAAGTGGTCTCCGTGAGAATCACTGGTGTTGCTTAACACCTAACTTTGCTGGCATACAATCTAGATAGTTTTATCACATATTGGCGAAATACTGTTTGCAGTAGTTCCTTTAAATTATAATATGTATCTATTTCTTCATTTGTTATTAGCTTTCAAGTAACTATTCTGTGTATACTTTAATGTGTACTTTTACGTCCTGTATGCTTCATTGCCTATCATTGATGTAATTCAGTATGCAGTTGGTGGAGCATCCCATATGTAAGCAACATCATTGCTCTCCTTAGCCGTTCATGGATTTATAGCACCTGCTCCCTTCACTGCCACCACCTGCTATCATGCGTATAATTTCTTCTTTTAATATTTGTTGTATATGATGTATCTTATATATTACTGTTATTACCAAACATCCCTCTAAATCCCTTCTATGTCATATTTCAGTTTGATGCTCTGAGCATGGTTAAATATCGGCCAAAACCAGTTACCAGTTTCAGTTTGATGCTCTGAGCATGGTTAAATATCAGCCAACACCAGTTACCACTAAAATAAATGTTTTTAAAATTCTTTTAGCCAGATCAATACTTCTCCACAAGAAATGTTCTCGAAAATTATCTGAGAAGTGTTATTTTATTCATTCCGAAGTTACATAACAACTGAGAACTGCCAACTTTTCTATTATGTCTCACACATCACATACAATTGTTCCATCAAATATCTGCACAGGTTTCCTTTCTTGTTATTGGTATGTGTTGCTCTCAATAGAACATAAATGTAATTATAATTGTTATAAGTTTCTCTCAATAGAACATAAATGTAATTACGCTAGTATGCCTAAAATCTTGACATGTTTTGTCATTCTACTCATCATGACAACAATTTTGATTTCAATGGTACAAAAACATGGCTGTATACAGCCATCAGTACTCCCATATCGTCGTCGTCATCATCATCATCATTGTCTTTGTCATTAGGTTTTCCACCAATTGGCAGGTTTCTGACACCATTGTTATCTTCATCTGATTCTGTTTCAGGCCAACTGTTTTTCAGTATCTCTATTTTCTTATATCCTTTCACTGTACCTCCAATAGCTACTGTTAGAATTCCTTTTGCACACGGTATAGATTCCAACCAGTCTGCTTTCTTTTTCTTAGCCAGGATTATGATAGCTCTTTGTTCTTTACTGTGTCCAGTACTTAAATTTTCCTCTCTTTACTGACCCATTTTAATCTCTCTATTCTCTTCCATACCTACATCTTGAATACTTAAATTTTGGTTCTTTTTCTCTTCTTCAATGTCACACCTTCACAGCCATATAGATAAACACCACAAAGCATTTAACCAAAATTTTTCTTAACTCCAATCACATTGCTTTTTCTAGAAAACTTGATTTGCCTTTGAAGTTATTGATTTCATGTTTTTCTTTTTTCCCCAACTGTCCAGTTGTCAATATCCCCCAAATATCTATCCTGTGCAACCTATTCAATTTGGCCTCCTGTTGTCCTGACTTTCATATGTTCTTTCACAGAACTCTCATCAACTTCTTTCACTGAGGTGACAAAAGTCACATGATACCCCCTAATCTGTTAGACATCCTTTTTCCTGGCTTAGTGCAGCAACTCAGTGTGTCATAGGCTCAACAAATCACTGGAAGAAGAAATAATGAGCCATCCTCAACTACAAAAATGTTGCTGGTGCAGGATTCTGTGCATGAACTGACCTCTCATTTATGTCCGTAAATGTTTGACGGGGTTCATGTCAGGTGATCTAGGTAGCCAAATAATTTGCTCACCTTATCCAGAACGTTCTCCAAACAATTCGCAAACGATTTTGGCCCGGTGACTTGCACACTGTCATCTACTCTGAAGCACCAAAGAAACTGATATAGGCATGCATATTCAAATAAAGAGAAATAAAGAGATATGTAAACAGGCAGGATATGGTGCTGCACTCAGCAACTCCTATATAAGATGACAAGTGTCTGATGCAGTTGTTAGATTGGTTACTGTTGTTACAATGCAGGTTTAAGTGAGTTTGAACATGGTGTTATAGTCGGTGCATGGGCCATGGGATATGGTGATGAAGTGGGGATGTTCCTGTACAACCATTTCGTGAGTGTGCCATGAATATAAGGAGTCTGGTAAAACATTAAATCTCTGACATCGCTATGGTCGGAAAAAGATCCTGGAAGAACAGGGCAGGTGATGGCAGAAGATAATCATTCAACATAACAAAAGTGAAATCCTTCCACAAATTACTGCAGATTTCAATGCTGGACCATCAACAAGTGTCAGTGTGAGAACCATTCGATGAAACATCATTGATATGGGCTTTTGGAGATGAAGACCAACTCGTATACCCTTGATGACTGCACAACAGAAAGTGCTATGCCTTGCCTGGGCCAGTCAACAGCAACATTCGACTGTTGATGACTGGAAACATGTTGCATAGTCAGAACAGTTTCATTTCGAATTGTATTGAGTGGAACGACGTGTATGGATATGGAGACAACCTCTTGAATCCATGGACCTTGCATGTAAAGGGGGTGGGGGGGGGGGGAGAGGGGACTGTTCAAGCCGGTGGAGACTCTGTAATGGTGCAGGGTGTGTGCAGTGGGAGTGATATGGGACCCCTGATACATCTACAGGGTGGAGAAAACTTGTGTCAGGAAATTTTAACCCTGGATAGCTTATGCGAGTAGGAACCAAAATTATTAATGTTTAAACTCCGGAAACTTGACACCACGCACTCCAATTCGCCACAGAATTGCCCTGTTGCTGGATTCTCTGGACAACACATGACCACAAATGCTTTGCCTGCTGAAGATGATAATGTATACAAGGGGGCCTGCACGGTCAGTGGTAGCGCAACAGCTCTCCACTGTGGGGGGTGAATCCACCAGGGTCATGAACATTCATTGTAGTTTCATGATAAGACATACTGGGAAGAAACCCATCACCAGCTGTTAGTTCGCAAGCAGAAAGTATTTTACAAATTGTGTCAGCCCTGAAAAGGGCCTTTTTTTGTAGCTAGAACATTGTTTACTCAAAGCAGGTGCTCAAACTGGCAACCCTCTGACGCAGCACAAGTTTAGTAGCATCGAACAGTGTTTTGCCCAACTCTTTCAAAGATTCTGGCATTGCCCTGGTGTGATTGGTGGCATGCTGAATGCCATCCGTTAATTTCTCTTCATTTATGGGTGGTTTGTGTCCGGGTGGGTGAACTAGAACCTTGAAGAATCCCCACAGGAAAAAGTCTGGTGACGTGATGTCTGTTGATCATAGGGCCATGTCCTACAAGCACCTCCACAAATTACCTGGCCACTGAAGAGTTCATTTAAATATCCGTGCCTAGCACAACTTACGTGTGGGCGTCCCATTATGCTGCAAACACATGCATAGCTGTATGTCCAGGGGAGCACCTTCCAGCAGACCGGGTGAAGTTTCTTGCAAACTGTGAAGGTTATTTGACCCAGTAAGTCGAAGAGGTAGACAGACCGGCCCATCCCATTGGTCACCCACAATGCCTGCCCAAATGTTGACCAAAAATTGTTCCTCGTGTCCATGAACGTACATTATGTGAGGATTTCCCCTTGCCCAGTAATGAATGTCTTGAATGTTGTAAAGGCCATCCCGATGGGAGGTGCACTTTTCGGTAAACAACACAATGGCAGGGAAGATGGGATCTCATGCAACACATTGGAGAAACCACTGGCAAAACCCTAGCCTGTGTTCAGAGTCCACCACAGGATTTAGGTCCTGAACAGGTTGGAAACATAATGCATGCTGGCCGTCATCCCTCAAAACCTCCCAGACTAACAGATGAGTGACCCCATGTCATGTCCAACAGCTCGAGTACTTGTCATAGGTGCCTCCTTGAAGTGCTCGACAACAGGCTCTTCAAATGCAGCATCCCATTGTGTTCAAGTTCTTCCAACATCACCATGATATCCTGCTAACGAGCCTGTTTCGCAAAGTTTCTGGTGAATTGCTGTAAACATTTGCGCGTATGGGAGGCATCTTGCTGGGTACCATTCCTCATACAACCATCGAGCTTCCTGCACATTACCGGCACCTAGTCCATAAACAAAAACCATATCTAGTTTTTCTTCAAATGAATACTGTGTCATCATGCTTACGGTATGAGTAAATCACAGGTGATGTGTGTGTGCTCCAAAGCGAAGCTTATGTGTGAATGCCTCTGACATGAGGTGGAGACAAACAGCAAGACCTATTGGACATGTTTGTGTATCACGTCAGGGCACCGATGGGGCACGGGACATTTGTATGTGTGAACCAAAAACCGTAGCCTGCCTGTCAACCAACGAACCGCAAAAGGGCAATCCCATGGGCAATCGGAGAGTTTGGGGTGAAGTTAAGTTTTTGTAGTTTTAAAAAAGTGCGTTGTCGACCTACACAACATTAGTAATTTCGGTTCCTACTGGCATCAACTATCCAGGGTTAAAGTTTCGTCATACAATTTTTCTCCACCCTGTAGATATGACTCTGACAGGTGACACATTTGTAAGCATTCTGCCTGATCACCTTTATCCATTCATGTCCATTGTGCATTTGACGGACTTGGGAAATTCCAGCAGGACAATGTGACACACCACACGTCAAGAATTGCTACAGAGTAGCTCCAGGATCACTATTCTGTGTTTAAACAATTCCACTAGCCACCAAACTTCCCAGACATGAACATTACTGAGCATATCTGGGATGCCTTGCAACGTGCTGTTCACCATCCCCTCATACTCTAAGGATTTATGGACAGCCCTGCAGGATTCATGGTGCCAATTCCCTCCAGCATTACTTTAGACATTAGTCAAGTCCATGACACTTCAGGCTGCGGCACTTCTGTGTGGCCGTGGGGGTCCTACACAATATTAGGCAGGTGTATCAATATCAGTCCATGAATGACTGCAAATTGTCTCTAGTCAATGATTGGTTCAGTTGGACAAGAGGACAGAGTTCATTCCACATAAACATTAAGGAAACATCACCAGCTTATACAGCACCTTGTTGACAACTTGCATCCATGGATTAGTGGGGTCTGTGCCACACTCAAACCCTACCATCAACACTTATCAAATGAAATCAAGCCCCTTCAGATCAGGCCATGGTTTAGCAGTCATCTACAGACCAACTCATACTGTCACAAATGTGGGAGAGGCACTGCAAGTGATGTGCTGTTTAGCAAAAGCACTCGTGTTTGATACCTGCTGTGTGACCCACGTACAGCAAATTTCACCACACTGTCCTGATGGACACATTCGTCATATGTCGCACATGGCTACCTATGGTTATTTCATGCAGTGTTGCTTGGCTGTTACCACTGACAACTCTATGCAAAAGCTGCTGCTCCTAGTCATTATGTGAAGGCTGTAAGCCACTGCATTGTCCATGTTTAGAAGTAATGCCTCAAATTTGGTATTCACTTGACACTGTGGATCTTGGAACATTGAATTCCCTAACAATTTCTGACATGGAATGTCCCATACATTCCACATCCAAAGTTTATTAATCTTCATTGTGTGACAATAGTCACACTTGAAAGCATTTCACATGAATCATCTGCATAGAAATGACAGCTCAACAAATGCACTGACTTTTTATATCTTGTGCATGTGATACTATTGCCATGTGTATACATCATATCACCATCCCATGAGTTTTGTCAGCTCAGTGTGTAATTGTATTCTAATGATTACTGCTTCAAATATGATCTCCATGGACACTTGCTCACTATACAGATGTTTGATTTGATTAGTGTGCAAACACCACCGTATGCTCATTCTGCATTTATTCTATTTGTACCATGTGTTATATCATTTAGTAGTAGGAAGATCTGAAAATCTTGATTCCCATTCTGCAGTACATACTGTGTGATAGTTTGTAATTAATTGTTGAATTCCTCCAAGTGGCAACAATTGCCATGGAAATTCTATTATGAAATCACTGAAAAGGTGCCAGTGTGATCAGCATTTACAAATGTGACATATGCTGATCTACTGACTTTTCCTATGTGCATTTGGCGTAGTGTCCATAGAGTCTGCTGTCAACTTTCAGTTCCATTAGGCCTACGAATTAGTTCTTCATTTTGTTCTTTTCTTTTGTTTTACCTTCTTCTTCTCATTTTGCTGTTTTCCTTCAGGTAATTTTTCAGGGTGTAGATCTGTATAAGACGCCAACCAGACATTTCCTTGGCCCAATGTCTTGGTCTCTCTTAGTAATTGATTACTACTTGGCTGTACACCAGCAATATTTTGGCAGGAAGGAACCATGGAGAGGTCCTTCCTCTTTTGTTAAGTTGAAGGGATCTCCTGTCATATCCACCAGGAGGCTCCTGCTGGATCTGAAAGACTGAAAGTCAAAGGGGGCTATCCCCCTCTTGCATTTAATTTTTCGTTTTGGTCACATGTTTTTGGCTTATAGCAGGTGGTAAATTTGGTTTTAAAAAATTTGAAGTGGCAGGGTGACAGTTGTCTCTTCTGAATAATTTGCATATTGACTGGAGGCATGCGTTCTTATTTTTTGCTTGGCTCAGTATATGACAGGCAGTCCATTATTTTATATTCTTGTGCTTTTTTCATTTTTAATAACAGGCCAACCGATGAATGTGGTGGATAGTGTTCCATAACATTTATGCATAAAAGGCAGTTGTTTGTAAGGACAAGCTTAGTGAAGTGATCTTCCACAAATTCTGCAATTATGGTCTGCTGTGCAGTGGGATGACATGTTCACAAAGTAAGCATCAAAAACAGATCATGGGCAGTGGAAGGTAAAGTTTGATGTCCACATTACACCATAAATTTAATTTTTTCTGGGAGGATATTTCCTTCAAAATCTAAGATGGAAATACATGTATCTATTTGGTTATCTTTTTGACCTTTTTGGACCTGTTGGACAAAATGTCCACAGCAGTGCTCTAAATTAGTTCATACCTCCTATTCTGCCTGGAGTAGAAGGTCTCTTTGAAAGAGAACCCTATTCAGAGTTTTATATGGAATAACAGTCAGAGGTATGCAGCCAGCTTTTCAATGTTCGAAGTGACTGATATGGTAAAGCAGATGAGGTTTCAATCAATAGTAACCCATTTCACATTTTTTCAAATGTGCTACTACTCAAAATTTATCTTCTATATGTTCCATGAAAAACAATGGCTTTTTACTGTAAATGTATCTCCAACTGTTCTAGTACACATCAGGTATTGAATAAACTGTTTTGTTCCCAGTCTTCTGGCCTGTCTCTCTTCTCATGGAACAGGCTGTATACGGAAAACAATTGGATTGTAACTGTCCACACTGAAATATCTACACCCATCTCTTGAGGCAGCAAGATCAGTACGGCCACTGTGTTGCTTTAACTGAATGTGGTTCATGTGTAAAACATCCATCCTGATGCCATCTACTCCAATAATGGGCTCTTGCTGCAGACACCATTCAGCCATAGTGAATATCATCTGCAACAATGTATGTTGCCAAGAAGCCTGTTTCCCCAAGATGATGTTCATCAACTCCATGGCATGCATGGGGAAATAGCTCAGGTTCCAAATGTGTGTTCACTGTGTTTTCAAGGGGCACTACTGGAATGGTATGTAACAATTCATTGTCCTTCTGGCAGCCAAATATTTTTCAGTTAATATCTGCCTATCTGGATTATTTGCTTTGTTCTGTACCTACTGTGAATTAGGTGTTGCTTCCTCAGAATCTCTCCAATTTGTGTGTGTGTGTGTGTGTGTTTCAAGAATCTCACTTTCAGCTTCAGTTATAAAACTTTTAAAGTTGTTATTTTCCCCAACCAACTGTGACTCAGTTGAAATCTCATACAACTGTGGTTGCATGACTTGGATACACATATACACATGTACTGGAGACCACAAATTTTGGCTGAGGTTATCATTTACTTCAGCAGCTGAGTCTGGTGGCTGACAGAATGGTTCAACTATAGCCTTTACCATATTTGTGATTTCCATTCATGCCCAATCCATTCTGCATGCAATTGATGTAAGATCCTTGCCTACTGTTACAAATACACTACATTCCATTAAATGTCATTCTAGTAAACACTTAGCCCTTCCCCAAGGGAGTTGCTACTGTCAATTTATGCCTTCAGCCCACTAACAGTGGGGCGCTCTGCAATTTTTAACACCGCTTCATAATTGACACCAGATATACAAGGCATATATTGTACATCAGTCTTGTGAATGATATACGGAACATGGAACTACCTCACATCTGGCACTTCCCAATTGGATGTGAAACATCCAAAACTGTACCAGAATCCACACTCCATG